>NW_020438927.1:1154062-1227774 GCF_000699045.2 Agrilus planipennis
CTCTGTTCTGTAACGTTGGGAGCGCCTAGGGTTTTGATGGCTATTACGTCATGGTTGAATTTCTCAGAGAGATGCCTTTGTAGTTGTGAAACTGGTCCTCAAAAGCGTAGTTCTTCCAGGACGATGTGATATACTTCCAGGGTTGAGAATCGGCTCTCCTTTCAGCAATCGGATTCTTCAACCTTGGCTTCATACTCGGTGTGGCAAAAGTGTTGACTAAGACCGGTCTTGGTCTTAAATTCCCTATCGCACCATTTACATTGTAGCTCAACGGGAGGGTGGCAGTAATAGCGTTGGTGTTGTTTTAATCTCTCTAAGGATGCGTAACTCTTGCCGCATAAGTCGCAGGTTACAGGTGGAGAAGGTGAAGGGATATCATTAACAGAGCTGCAGTTACTCCCAGAAGAAGTGTCAATAGCAGGCCTGCAATTGGGCACCGGCAGGTAATCGGCAGGGGAGGAATTCCGTAGAGGACAGTGGAGCTTGATGTGACGTGGAAGACTCCTTTTTAAGGCGAAGGAACGTCCACAAAGATGACAAGTGGAGCGCTCATCAGGCATGGATAGTGACGCATTTGACCGTTCTTCAGGTGTAGTTACACAGTGGCTCGGGGCATTCCCGTTTGGGGTCGTAGCGGGCGGAGCCTTATTTCCGGCCCGTACGTTGGAAAATGCAGCAGAGCACAGATGGCCCGATTTTTTTCCTTCTCGCAACGTTCGATAGAAACGTAGGTGTTTTAGTTAAATAAAAAATATATAGATATATATATATGAAATGGAAATGAAATTATTTATTTACAAAGCATTATCCAAAGAGATAGAACAAACAAAAAGTCATACTTACATTCAGACCTTAACAATAATATATACAATCAACATTCATTCGTAGCTACAAGAGCTAAATGTGGCTAATTACAGAGCTAAAAGTAGCAACAAGAGCTAAACGAGAGCCGAATGGTTCTGAATATCGATTTTTTTTTGTTTTCGGGGAAGAGGGGAAATCTTCAAAAGACACCCTGCCTTCTGTACGACAGGGTAGTGTTGAATTCCTCTGAAGGAGTGCCTACCAACTAAAACTCCTCTACCTCAGGCCGTTCTAGGACCAATGATGTTGGTCCTCTTCAGCCATATGTGTAATTTTGTAATCTGATTTGTGGTTTTAAATTTTAGGTTTTGTGAGTGTTACTTGTGTGTGGGGTGTGTGTGTGTTTGTATGTAGTTGAGTTGGTTTTGTGGTTATCTGATGGAGTTGGGTAGGGAATTCAGGTGGTCGATGTAATCATTGGGAAGATCGGGTGTAATGGACAGGAGTCGGGCGGGAGGGAAGGTGACTTTTTGTTTGAGTTTGGTGGTTACTCTGCGGGGAGGTTGTGTAGGTGTATGTGTGGAGATGGGGTTATTTGTTTGGATGGCCCTTTTAACAAATTTGATCTGAAGTGTGACGATACGGTCTGTGATGGGTGGGATATCTACGCTGTTGTACAGGTCTTCTGAAGGAAAGAACCTTCCTAGTCTGGCGATTTTTCTTAGATCCATCTTTTTTGTTGATGGTTGTTGACTTCGCCGCGGATTAGGGCGTTTAACCTGTTCCATTCTGTTTTAATGAGTGGGTTGCGTGTTCTGGTGAAAAATCTATATAGTTCGCGTTTCTTTTTCATAATTTTGACAATTTCCGGTGACAACCGTTTTCTACCGATATATATATATACGTTTTAATGGTGTGGTTTCGTTGACAGCGTTTTAAACAGTTAAAGTATATATTTAAATCGCGTTATCTATGTCGGCGGCGTTATGAATTATTGGCGGAGTTAAGTTCGCGTTTGATATTTGCTCCCGGAGATTATTAAAGTTAATTTTTTTGTAGTCGCGTATTTCTTTGTTTGCCGGTTGCGTAGTTTGCGGCGTTTGAATCTGCATTGTGGTTAGTAGTGTTAGCCTGTCGTTGCAGATTATATGATATGGGATTGATGATCCCCTGTAATTGCAGAAAGTAGGGTTAGTATTTCTGACTCGGAAGAGATTAAGTGAGAGGAGAGCGTTGACGAGAATACGGCCGTTGCCGTTTGTGGAGGTGTCTCCAAAGGATGTGTGCCTTGCATTAAAGTCTCCTAGAACTACGGCTCTTGGAAGGTTGGAAATATAAGTTATGAAATCTAACGAGAGTTTAGTTGTCGGGCTATTGTAGTAAGTAATATTATGATATCGCCGTACTGTGTGTGAATTGTCGCTGCGCATGCACCTATGTGTTGAAATTGTATAGGTATTTGAAATTGGCTGGAAGCGATTGTTTGATGAACTGTAAGTGAAGTTCCCTTTTAGTGGTGTTTTTACCAGATCTAAACAGTTTATGGCGATTGATGGTAAAGGTTTCTTTTGATTTGCTAAGTGTTTCTTGAACCGCAAGAATATGAAATGAATCTGTGTGTAAAGTGTGTATTATGTTGTTTCTTTTTCGCTTCCAGCTGCATGCATTAACCGTGCTAATTTTAATGTTCATTTAAATGCAACGGGGATGGGCCATCGTTGTTATGGCTTTGTTTGTTTTTAATGACGGGGGCGAGGAGGCAGGCGGGTTATAGATATGTGTACTTTGTTCCCTTTTTCGACATAGGAAACTTTCCAGCGGAAAAATTGCGCGGCGTGATAGGATATCATCTCGCGAACGAGCTTGGAGTTGGGAGTCAGTGATTCAAAGCATAGGAACGTAAATCTCATAGCATCCTCCACCTTGAATCGTTCGGGTTCGGGAGTATCAGATCGGTTGGATCTTCCTCGGACATTACGTCAGCGAGGGTGTCTACGCATTTGACCGGAGCGGTTTTAGTCGGTGTTAGGGATTTAGGGGAGGGACGACTTGGGCATTTTGAGTCAAAAGCAAGNTTTCATCAAGTTCAAATTCAGCAGGTACCATATTGTCATGTAATGACATTGCTATCAAATAAAGATGTCAAATACGGACTAAGTTCATATTGAAGATATTCTTACAGATTTCTTTTAAATTGTGTACTTACAGTTATTCTTTGGAAGAGCAACAAAGCTTCTACAGGAAAGTGCGTTTTAGCTTTATTTCATTAAAGTTCCAATAAGTTACCTTTACCCAGAATCTGACAAAATATTACTTACAAAAATTTTTAATTTCCTTTTAAATTGTATTCGTGGCATCCATAGTATACATCAATTTACAACAAAAGCATAATTCTGTGCTACCACTTTTTACTTTTGCGATCAACACCAAATAATGATTGAAGCTGGTCAAACTTATAGACTTCGTTCATATACTTATTGTGATAAAAAATAACTAAGGGCACGGAAGTTTCGTGACGTTTCCTTCTGCTCGTCTTCGATTTTATTGTCAGAATTGTGGAAATTAGAGAGCAAATGGACTGCACGCGTGTCTTGTCTTTTATATGCATTTATTTAAAAAGAAATTATCAAAACAAGTACGTGTTCATGGAGTTTCATACCATTATTAAATTTTTCAACCTTACCCTGGTATTGTATATTCCAAGAGAAATCTTAGAAGGACTATTTTAGTTTGGCCCAATCCGCTCTATGTAGGTCATATCGGTCCCTGTGGGGGTATTCTGTCTGATTGGATCTTGTTCTTTGATTAAATGAAAACTAAAATTGTGATCCCTTGTGGTCAGTTGGGAACCAACTTCCCACCGGACCACTCTCCCATGTGCTTCCCCATTGATTATTGTAACGTCGATATTACTTGTTGCTTCTGTTCTATTTTGAAAAATTAGAGGATTGTTGGGACAGTTCACGATCTCCAGTTGAAGCTCGTGAACAAGTTCCTCTAATTCCTTCCCTCTGATCCGTCCGGTCACTGTGCCATAGGGCCGACTTGGCGTTTGCATCGGCCATGATTATAACAGGTGTTTGTTCATATATTGTGGCAATAGATCTTACCCATTGTATGTATGGTTCAATACGGTCGCCAAACTGGAAGTACAGGTTGGCGATCACCCATTTCCCCACTTTTGTTGTCACCTCAATGCATACACAGTGCGTGTCACTATATTGTTTAATTAGAATAACTGTCATATTTACAATAGCCGACATAGGATTTTCTCCTAGACTGATTACATTTGATGTTATGAGCATACTCGGTATTCATGAAGCACAATCGCACTTCGCAGGCCGTCCTCCAGAAAGCAGCACTAGACTTATACGCCTAGTTGGTATCAGTAGGTCGGTATGGGATCCAAACCTGCAATCTTCGAGGAGATATTAGTCGAAGGCGGATTGGACTATTTCAGTCGAAAGCGGATTGGACTTACCTGTTCTTAGAGGAGAGGCAGCAGTGAGAGGGTCTCGCAAAGTGAGGTTGAGACACCGTCGTGTGGGTGGTCCGACGAGTGGACGGGTGGGCCTTGTTGAAGTTGATTTGGACGGGGCATCCAAAGGTGAAGAGGATCTCGACTGTTAAAGATCAACGTTACATGTGGAAACTCCCGGTTGGTGTGTGCGGGAGTAACATGTGAGCCATGATTTTGAGGTATCGAAGGAGAGGCGCCCGTGGGAGCACACGAAGTCTTCGTGGACGGGTTAAAGTTCGAAGACTTCCATCCTGCAAGAAAAGGAGGCTTGGACCAACTTCAATAGTTCAACGGCGTTGGTTGGAAGGTTCTTCTGCTTCAATGTGAGACGGTCTTGTGCTTCAGGAAAGGGAAGGCTATTTTCTTCCCTTGTTCGTGTAGGTTCCGGACCAGATGACGTAGAGCGTCGGGCAGGGTGTCAGGATCCTCAAGCTTAGTGAGGATAATCCGTTTCTCCATTTCATCATAATTAAATGGTATCGCGGTATCACGTCGTGGTGGCTGAGCGAGGGTTCGGGAAGGGAGGGGGTGGCCCTCGCTTAGAACCTGATGGACCGGTGCGGTAGATGCAATGTCTAAACCGATGTTCTTGAAGCACTGGCGAAAATGGTAAGGTAATATTACAGTCTTTACATTGGAATCGCTCTGTAGGGGTGGCGGTCGGTGAACCGAAGGAATTCTTTCGAAACATTATTGAAGGGATGATATCCGGCAGCACCATTTAGACCACGATGGAATTGTTCAATATACGCATTTCCTCGAGAATTTCCTATACTAGTTATTCGTAGTTTAATAGTATGGAGTCTGCAAAATTCTATGAATGTTTCGCTATTTAAATTTGTACCATGATCAGAGGTGATCGTCAGTGATGTACCGTGATGTGAAATAAAGATAAGGAGGC
Source organism: Agrilus planipennis (assembly GCF_000699045.2). Classification (NCBI taxonomy): domain Eukaryota; kingdom Metazoa; phylum Arthropoda; class Insecta; order Coleoptera; family Buprestidae; genus Agrilus; species Agrilus planipennis. Next base: position 1,159,288 of record NW_020438927.1, read on the forward strand.
TTTTTAATGTTTCTTCCACGTTCATGTGTTCTATGCTTGACCGTATCGCGAGAAAGTATTAAAAATGTCCTTTACTGGATTGAAGTCGGTTTTTAGAGGTACTAGGAAGATTTAATAAATTGTCTCTGTCTTTATTAGAATCATCCGGTTCTGCGATATGGATTCGTTTTCCGCTGCGTTGATTTCAATGCGTGAATGAGTATCTGCGTTACAATTAGCTTTACATTTTCTATAAACTATTTCATAATCATACTCAAGTAATTTTAATCTCCATCTAATTAATCGCGAGTTCGGTTCTTTCAATGAAAGTAGCCATTGTAATGGTTTATGATCTATAACAATTTTGAATTGTTTCACTGCCAAAACTATTGCCAAAAGTTCTTTGTCGATCGTTAAATAAATTCCCTCATCAGGGTTTAAAGTACCTGAGGCATATGCCATAGGTAAATTGCCACCAATCAAACCTACACTTAAAACGGCTCCTAATGCATAGTTTGAAGCGTTAGTTGTTACTATAGGTAAATGGTTTAGTGAAATTTGGATATTTTAATATTGAGTCATTGCAAAGTAGAGTTTTACATTGTTCGAAGGTGTTAACGTAATGTGAGGTTAATTCTATCTTTTCTCTCTTGTTTAAGCATTGTGTTAGGGTTTTGGTTACCTTAGCAAAGTTTTTAATGAATCATTGATGGTTTTACAACATCAAATCCTGGGGCACTATCAGGATCATCACCTGCTGTACTGTCTTTATCGGAGTCAATATCGGATTGTATAGAAGTTGTCTCCTTGTCTACATTTGCTAATTCTTCACGTAATTCGTCTATTATAACAGCATCTAAACGAAAAGGTAGTTTTCATTTCAACATATTGAGACACTTTGCTGTATGGTGGGAGAAATAATAACCCCTATTCATTTTTTTTGTAGTCATATTTGTGTAAAAAAAAATTTAGATCCTAAACAACCGTCCTTTTAAAAGGACAGTAGGCATTTGAATAAGCATTTTTATTCGAAACAGAAAGGCAAGTTATAGAGTTATAAGACAGCTCCTGTGACAAATTATAATAAAACAATACATTAATCGATTAATCCTTGGTATGATATCGTTTAAAGCAGATAACGTTGAAGTGCTGCTTTGCATTTATCACATTTATTCATTCTTTTTATAAAATTTCCGTATGGCTCCACAGGTGATGACCAAAATCATCAGGAGGATTAGTACGTAGTAGCTTCCCATAGTCGCGATGTGCAGTGGATAAATATCAGATCATTGTAGAGCATGTTGTCGTTCAGATGATAGTCGCGCTCCCTGGTACCTTCTCCTTGCTCGTTGTTTTTTGTTATAATACAGTGAGTTCCTCCGACCACTGGTTGTTTTTTACTTTCTTGTTCGTTTTGACTTAGTGGAATGGCAAGATTCATAAGTGCCTTCAGATTCGTATCTATTTGTTTAGCAAAAAGATCAACCTTACCCTGGTATTGTATATTCCAAGAGAAATCTTAGAAGGACTGTTTTAGTTTGGCCCAATCCGCTCTATGTAGGTCATATCGGTCCCTGTGGGGGTATTCTGTCTGATTGGGTCTTGTTCTTTGATTAAATGGAAACTTATAAAATTATGATCCCTTGTGGTCCGTTAGGAACCAACTTTCCACCGGACCACTCTCCCATGTGCTTCCCCATTGATTATTGTAACGTCGAATATTACTTGTTGCCCCTGTTCTATTTTGAAAAATTGGTCCGACGAGTGGACGGGTGGGCCTTGTTGAAGTTGATTTGGACGGGGCATCCAAAGGTGAAGAGGATCTCGACTGTTAAAGATCAACGTTACATGTGGAAACTCCCGGTTGGTGTGTGCGGGAGTAACATGTGAGCCATGATTTTGAGGTATCGAAGGAGAGGCGCCCGTGGGAGCACACGAGGTCTTCGTAGACGGGTTAAAGTTCGAAGACTTCCATCCTGCGAGAAAAGGAGGCTTGGACCAACTTCAATAGTTCAACGGCGTCGGTTGGAAGGTGAGACGGTCTTGTGCTTCAGGAAAGGGAAGGCTATTTTCTTCCCTTGTTCGTGTAGGTTCCGGACCAGATGACGTAGAGCGTCGGGCATGGTGTCAGGATCCTCAAGCTTAGTGAGGATAATCCGTTTCTCCATTTCATCATAATTAAATGGTATCGCGGTATCACGTCGTGGTGGCTGAGCGAGGGGGCGGGAAGAACCCGATGGACCGGTGCGGTAGATGCAATGTCTAAACCGATGTTCTTGAAGCACTGGCGAAAATGGTAAGGTAATATTACAGTCTTTACATTGGAATCGCTCTGTAGGGGTGGCGGTCGGTGAACCGAAGGAATTCTTTCGAAACATTATTGAAGGGATGATATCCGGCAGCACTNTGGGTCCTTGGGATAAAATAGCGTCCAATGCATACTTGCTAGCATCTGTGGTGAGGAAGAATGGTTGTGAATAGTCGGGATATTTTAATATTGGCCCTGCGGTCAATAACTTCTTTATTTCTTCAAAGCTGGTTTTACATTCGTCATTCCATTCGAATTTGAAGTCTTTATGCAGTAATATGTTCAAAGGCTTTGTTTTCTTGACATAGTTTGGTATAAATTTCTAGTAGTATCCGCTTAAGCCTAAGAATCCTCGTAACTGTATAGCTCGCATGTTGTCCCTTAGTTTTTTAAATGGTGGTTTATGTTTACTGTGAGAGTGTGCTTCACTTTGATGTTCTTGTATATTTGTTGTGTTCTTTGCTTTTCCTTGTTTATCTTTATTATTCATAATCAGTTTTTTGTATTGTTCGTTCCAACATCAACTTGTACGTTTGACAGTCTTTTTGTGTTTTGTTGCATCTTTTATTCCGTTTTTTGCATGGTATGCACACGGATTGCTTTTCTTTACTTTTGCACGCCTCTTTTTTGTGATCTTCTTCGCCACAATGTGCACGTTTGATTTTATCTTTATTACAGTGTTTCTGCACGTGACCTAGATAGTCTTTGACGTTTCTTAGTATGTCATATACTATTGTAAGGGGTCTCTTTTTCTTAGGTAACCCACATTTTATTTGATTTTTAATCCGTTCATGTTTCATTATTTTTTCAAGGCAAGGCTCATTTTTGGGAACTTCCTACCGGGATCCATGTCGTTGTCTATGAAATTTTATAAATGTCGAGTTATCTACTCTCGACATTGTGTTTTGGCTGTTCGGGTTCTTCATCTGAGCTTCCTATTTTCTTTCTTTTTGTATGTTGCGTTCTTTCATGGGAGGCCTTTGCTTCGCCCTGGATGAAGGTCTGGGTTTACCCCCACGTTTCCAGATTCATGTCTCTCTGTCCCTTGTCCACAGTTGTTTGAATGATTGTTTAGCGAACTTAGCCCTGCTATGAATTTTTATTGTGGGCCGAAGCCCGTTACCACAGCTTGGTTTCCGCCTCTGATCACGAGGAGGTGGCGCTACTTCCACTATCTAGCACTTTAAAAACCTTGCGACTTTGACGCTTAAATCGCTTTCTTAAACACTTTTCTTTTGCTTTCTTTCGCTTTTTATCGCTTCGAACGCATTCCAACAGTGGTACTCAAGCCCTATGTACCATTGTGCCCAAGGGGCAGTGGGTAGGGACAGATATTGAGGTTTTGACGTGCAGCTCCTCGCTACGTAATGGCAAATCCATACGCCAGCACTAGGTATACATGTGTCCTGGGTGGCCTTGAGGGCCGGTGTAAGCCTAACCATGCCCCGCTAGTACGTTTGTGTTTAAGGTCACGATATTGGCGTCCACCGATAACCTCGTCGTCCAGCATTCGGACCATCAACCACTGCCCCCACGAGTCCATTCCTCAACATAGGCCAAAGACACGCACCCTCCGCTCGGTTGTGTTATGGCGCCCCGGTCTTGGAGGTCTAATCCCATGGTACCAGGGCATCACTGGTCTGTCATCCTAGCAGAAGGGCGATACTGCACTCGCGATACCTTTCTAGTCCTCTCCGGGTGCGTGGGGGCGATACTCCCCAAAGCAGTGATGAATACGTGCATGACGCAGGGTCACAAAATGCGCCGAGATATATAAGGTCTCGGATATCGTCGTAGAGCGGGCACTTGACCGTAGGCTCTAACCTCTCTACCGTGGAGGTAGCTTCGCCTCAAGACTATCTCTCCACATCCCACTCGTTGGAATCTCGCGACAATACGGTTCCAATGCAAGTTGTCGAACGCGCTTGCGAAGTCGATGAACAGACCTGGAACATAGCGTTTTTTGGCTCTCGCCCTCTGTCTGGTGCGGGAAGCACCACTCGACAGCCGTTTTTGAACCCTGTAGGTGCACTTCACCCGTAGGCTGAACCTCTACAAGTTCGGGCTTCTCAGCGTACGGCTCCTCTACAGCGTCGAACTCGCCATCGGATGAACGAGCCCTTCGCTGGCCGGTAGCTCTGTCAGACACCCCACACCGGCGTGGGGATGTCTCGTTGATTTAAAGCAGTCGCTTGAAAACGACCGGTTGGGGACTTGCTCTATAACCCCCATCCCTGCCGGCTCTGCCCGATCTGAAGGGGCTGAAGCAGTAGCCTTCGTTGTATCATTGTCCATTAATCCATTGCATTGTTTTGGTTGTCCCTAGCGCCTTGCAAAGCATTTTTAAGGTGTAGTTCGCTAGCAAGGTCGTGCCCCCCACCACGACAAGGTGACAACCAAGGGGGGAAGGGGGAGAGAACCTCGCTAATCCATTCATGCGCGTCACTAAGTGGATGACGATGCATTTGGCTATTGGATAATTCATTGTTTTTGTTGGTGAGAGGTTACAATGATTTCGGCTGAGATGTTGCCGCCGTGGCTTTGTTATATATTTTAAGTACAGAGTGTTTTTATTACTGTAATAGGGAGGGGAGAGAATGTACGCTCAACGGCATGATTTATCTATACAATGTATTTTATTATTAGGTGTTTAGACGTTGCGGTATTGGGCTGGAGAAGGATCTCATCGTTTTCAAACGATCCTGTCGAAGGAAGAATAGGAGAATATTCCTCCCCGGATGGCGGAGCAGACGAAGCTGGAGATGATAGATTTTTCCAAACCTAGGACTTCCAGAAGGATGTTATTCGTGGAGCACCAGGTGCTGCGGGCTCCCATGATGAGGGCGAGTACATGCAAAGGGCGATCAGGGAGAGAAGCCTTGACAGTATCCAGAAAATTNAACTCGTTTATCTCATTCGACGCTCAATCGTACTCAACAAGTCCGAACAAGCATTCAATGAACCAGCCGACTGATACAGGAATGCACAATTCGGGTTATTTAACAAAAACTTGTTAAAACATGATAGATATCTACGAGTACTAATAACTATTAATTTTTTCTATATTCAATAAAATAGGACAGATATATGAACTACGCGGAGAGAAATATAGAACCGAGTTTGAGCAATCTTTTAATTCATATTAGTTGATGTTCACAAGTTGTTGTTGAGAGTCGAGAGCTCTTGCAGTTGTTGTTTAAGAGGCCTCTTAGCTAAATAAAATTACAAATCACCCCCCGCCCGCCCGCCTCTACACAACGTGCCCATTTTCTTCTGGGTCTCTTACTGCCCCCCTTGAGACCTGCAGCGCCCACAAGGGGGCGTTATCGCCCACTTTGGGAAAGACTGACCTTGACGTAGGTGGAGCCGTTCCAGAAAGATGGAGGGGAACGGATCCAGTTGGAAACCTGTGGCGGTGAGGAATGTGCGATCAGTCTGGAGCATGGGGCGGAAGCTTCAAGGCAGTTACGCCAGAAACCCCGTTGTTCCCTCTGTGATCCATACGGTTGACAGAAACTAGCAAGGCGTTCGGCTAGTTTGAGTATGTGCGGCGAATCCAGGATGGGAAGGAGTTGTGGACCGTCGCACTGTGTGAGGTTGTGTAGCCATTTGAGGAGTATGTCTGGCATGCGGGCTGCGAAACAGGGAAGTCCAAGCCCGCCAGCCTTGATCTCGGCGTACTGGAAGGCGTTGCACGATGACGAGGGCAGATGGAGGATTGTCTTCACTGTACGGCGAATGCCCTTGTCTACCACATCGAGCGCTCGACGGGATACAGAGGGGAACTGAAACTGATAGAAGAATTTCGGAAGGAGATATGTTGTTGTCAGTTCCAGTTTTTGCCACGGTTTCAACGGTGCATTCTTGATTCGCTGCAGGGCGGTAGAGATGTCGGTGGGGATGGGCGTTTGGGTTCGGGTAGGGTAGAAACGATACCCAACATACCTGAATAGTTCTTCGGGGCCAATTTGGGGAATAGGATCACCGCCAATGTACACACTGCTCTTGGTGGAGTGTACAGTTTCTTTCTTACCGGTAGTAGATTGTCGCTGAGGTGCGTGCACTTATTGCTGTTTAATTGCATGCCTCTTGCTTGATTGAAGTGGTCGACCACCCTGACAAGATGTTGTTGATCGTCAAGGGAAGTCGACATGAGGACCAGGTGATCCTCATACCCCAGGATGCTGTATTTGTTTTCCCGGAAATGAATGCCGGGCTATTGTGGTTTTGAGTCTGTACAAGAGCTCGTCCTACGGCGTTGAAGAAAAGGGGAGAGATGGGATCCCCTTGTTTGACGCCACGTTCGATGTTTATTGGCGGGGAGGTGTGTTGGCCGCAGCTCGTCAGTGAGGAGATGATATATCTACTAAAGCGGGGATCCACTCCCAAACGAACGAGGGCTCGCTCAATGACGGTGTGAGGGTCTGTGTCGAAAGCCTGGTGCAGGTCGAGGGTGGTGATGTGATAGGGCCTGATATGTTCCCGTTGATGTTGGATGAGGTTCCACAGAGTGACGGCGTTGGCCAGGGTGGCGTCAAGAGAGATGAAGCCTCACTGGGACCTACTGAGAGGAAGGGTGGCGAGCGTCTTAGCCAGGATACGATGGAAAATTCTGACCAGGAGTTGTGCGACGGTGATGCACCTCCAGTTGTTGATGTTGAAGTTAGCTATCCATTTTGGGATCAAGGTGGTACGGCATTTGCGCAGTGTGGAAGTAGAGGCTCCAGTAAGCAACATAAAGTAGAATAGAAGAGCCAGACGTCGAGTGGGCATATGGTCGACGTCGCGCAGGCGCATACCATCAGGTCCAGCAGTATCAGACATCTTAGTAGTTGATTCCGGATGTCCTCTTCGGTGGCGGGAGCATAGAAAAGATTGTGTGAAGGAGGTTTGACATCACACAGTATAGGAAGGCCTTTGCTGATGTCGGGCATGGCAAAGATCCGGGAGTAAGCCCCATAAAGGTGATTTGGATGGAACGTGGTCGGCGGCTGCTCCAGATCAACACTGTCGATGATCTTTTGGGCAAGCATGACTCTATTGGTTTTGTAGAGCTGCTGGGCTAGTCGGTAGCGGGTGATTCTCACTCGTCGCTTCGAGTGTTGATGAGCGGAAGCCTTGGGGGGTTGGGGAGTCGTCGCAAGTCCGGTTGTTGTCCTCCCTTTCTCACGCATGCGGAGAAGAAATTCCTCCAGGGCGGTTTCCGCATTGGCGTTTGAATGGAGGAGGGGTTGTAATAGTGTGATGTTCCCTGCGGTGGTGACGTCGTCGGACAGCAGCAGCCATAGATATTCTGCTACTGGGTCATCTACGGTTTGGGTGGAAATGTCGTCCGGCGGAGAGTTGGGGAAGGGAGGCGATGAGCTTAGCTACGGTGAGCTATTATCCGGGGTCGTAGCCGGGGCTCGAAGGTCTTCAGGGGCACTCAGGATGAAAGTGTCGGACTCCGGGGTAGCGGGTGTTATTGAAATGGAGGGTATGAGGGCAGCAAGCTCGGAAGGGTCCTTCCCGGGTTCTGCTTCTAGGAAGTCGGTGCGGATTCGGTCTATCTCTGTTCTGTAACGCTGAGAGCGCCTAGGGTTTTGATGGCTATTAAGTCATGGTTGAATTTCTCAGAGAGATGCCTTTGTAGTTGTGAAACTGGTCCTCAAAAGCGTAGTTCTTCCAGGACGATGTGATATACTTCCAGGGTTGAGAATCGGCGCTCCTTTCAGCGATCGGATTCTTCAACCTTGGCTTCATACTCGGTGCAATGGGCGTGGCGAAAGTGTTGAGTAAGGCCGGTCTTGGTCTTAAATTCCCAATCGCACCATTTACATCGTAGCTCAACGGGAGGATGGCAGTAATAGCGTTGGTGTTGTTTTAATCTCTCTAAGGATGCGTAACTCTTGCCACATAAGTCGCAGGTTACAGGTGGAGAATGTGAAGGGATGTCTTTAACAGAGCTGCAGTTACTCCCAGAAGTAGTGTCAATGGCAGGCCTGCAACTGGGCACCGGCAGGTAATCGGCAGGGGAGGAATTCCGTAGGGGACAGTGGAGCTTGATGTGACGTGGAAGACTCCTTTTTAGGGCGAAGGAACGTCCACAAAGAAGACAAGTGGAGGTGTTTTAGTTAAATAAAAAATATATAGATATATATATGAAATGGAAATGAAATTATTTATTTACAAAGCACTATCTAAAGAGATAGAACAAACAAAAGAACATACTCACATTCATACCTTAACAATAATATATACAATCAACATTCATTAGTAGCTACAGGAGCTAAATGTAGCTAATTACAGCTAGAGTGGGTAGCTACTGGAGCTAACGGTAGCTACTAGCGCTAAAAGTAGCTACAAGAGCTAAACGAGAGCCGAATGGTTCTGATTATTGATTTTTTTTTTGTTTTCGGGGAAGAGGGAAAATCTTCAAAAGACACCCTGCCGTCCTTATGACAGGATGGTGTTGGATTCACCCTGAAGGAGCGCCTACCAACTAAAACCCCTCTACCTCAGGCCGTTCTAGGACCAATGAAGTTGGTCCTCTTCAGCCATATGTGTAATTTTGTAATCTGATTTGTGATTTTAAATTTTAGGTTTTGTGAGTGTTACTTGTGTGTGGGGTGTGTGTGTGTTTGTATGTAGTTGAGTTGGTTTTGTGGTTATCTGATGGAGTTAGGTAGGGAATTGAGGTGGTCGATGTAATCATCGGGAAGATCGGGTGTAATGGACAGGAGTCGGGCGGAAGGAAAGTGACTTTTTGTTTGAGTTTGGTGGTTATTCTTCGGGGAGGTTGTGTAAGTGTATGTGTGGAGATGGGGTTATTTGCTTGAATTGCCCTTTTAACAAATTTGATCTGAAGTGTGACGATACGGTCTGTGATGGGTGGGATATCTACGCTGTTGTACAGGTCTTCTTCAGGGAAGAACCTTCCTAGTCTGGCGATTTTTCTTAGGATTTCTCTTTCGGTGGTGAGGAGGACTTCTAGTTGGCTATCGGAAATGTTTGTTAGTGAGACTGCTGGGTAATTGATTAGTGGTCTTACGAAAGTTTTGTATGTGTGGAGCAGTGTTTCTATGCTACATAATTGTATGGTGCCGTTTACGAGAGATAAAACGTTTGCCCGCTTTCGAACGTTGTCTAGTGTTATTGCTAGATCCTTGTGTGGGTTTATAGTATGTGTGAGTGTTATTCCCAGGTATTTTATTTCCTTTTGTAGTCATAAACGGGTGCGGCAAACTGTGTACCTATCATGTGTGAATAATATTAGTTGTGATTTATCTGGGTTTAGTTTTAATCGCCATTTATTGAGCCATTGTTCTAGGAGTTTGATTTGACGTTTTAGTTTGTTGTTGCAGGAGTAGGAGTTTTAGCCGTTAGCCTAGTGCGCCGTATCGTGCATTAAGTGAGAAAGTTCGCGAAAAAGTATTACCGATTTTGATTCGTTAGAAAGGAGTGTATTATTTTCACGAAGTGTGGTGGAAGTAATTTGTACAAGAGGCCGTTATGCTATACAGTGTCGAAATCTCTTTCGAAATCTAAGGCGATTGCAAGTGTGTAGCCGCCTGTGTTTATGTACGAATTTACTTCAGATTGGAGTTTTAGGACTGACTCATGGAGGGAGCGTCCCTTTCGGAACGCAGTTTGTGAATTTGGAATGATATGGTTGTGATCGCAGTATTCGGTTGGACGGGACGAGATAATACGTTAGAATATTTTTCCCGAGTTGTTTACTAGGGAGATAGGGCGGTATGATTTCGCGTCTATATGGACTTTTCCTGGTTTAGGTTTCATTATTATATTCGCGCTGTTCCAGGTTGTGGGATAATATCCGGATGTAAGTATACCGTTGTAAATGCAGGTAGGACATTCTATTGCTGAAGGCGGTAGGTTTTTAATTATGCTGTTCGTTATTTCATCTTCTCCCGGAGAATTGTTTTTAAGTTTCGCGAATGTGTTTGCTATGTCGTCAGAAGTAATTTCGCACAAAATATTGTGTTGGGTGTAGCATGCTATTTGAAGTACTTGTGTGGTATGTAAATTTAAGGATCTAATGTGTGCCACGTCATGCTGTGGGGCCGTGTGTGTGGTGTGTAGTAATTCAATTGTATCCGCAAACGCGCTTGCCTTTTCTGCGGGTGTGTTATAAATCTGATTATTGATGATCAAGTGGCTGATGGGAATTCTTTTTTGCCCGGTAATGTTTTAAATTTTTTCCAGAATTGGGAGCCGTTATGGTAATTTAATTTTGAACAACATTTGTGCCATCTTTTTTGTTGATGGTTGTTGACTGCGAGGCGGACTAGGGCGTTTAACCTGTTCCATTCTATTTTAACGAGTGGGTTGCGTGTTCTGGTGAAAAGTCTATATAGTTCGCGCTTCTTTCTTATAATTTTGACAATTTCCGGCGGCAACGGTTTTCTACTAAAATATATACGTTTTAATGGTGTGGTTTCGTTGACGGCGTTTTGAACAGTTAAAGTATATATTTAAATCGCGTTATCTATGTCGGCGGCGTTATGAATTATTGGGGGAGTTAAGTTCGCGTTTGATATTTGCTCCCGGAGATTATTAAAGTTAATTTTTTTGTAGTCGCGTATTTCTTTGTATGCCGGTTGCGTAGCTTGCGGCGTTTGAATCTGCATTGTAGTTAGTAGTTTTAGCTTGTCGGTGCAGATTATATGATGTCGGATTGAGGATCCCCTGTAATTGCAGAAAGTAGGGTTAGTATTTCTGACTCGGAAGAGATTAAGTGAGAGGAGAGCGTTGACGAGAATACGGCCGTTGCCGTTTGTGGAGGTGTCTCCAAAGGATGTGTGCCTTGCATTAAAGTCTCCTAGAACTACGGCTCTTGGAAGGTTGGAAATATAAGTTATGAAATCTAACGAGAGTTTAGTTGTCGGGCTATTGTAGTAAGTAATATTATGATATCGCCGTACTGTGTGTGAATTGTCGCTGCGCATGCATCTATGTGTTGAAATTGTATAGGTATTTGAAATTGGCTGGAAGCGATTGTTTAGTGAACTATAAGTGAAGTTCCCTTTTAGAGGTGTTTTTATCAGATCTAAACACTTTATGGCGATTGATGGTAAAGGTTTCTTTTGATTTGCTAAGTGTTTCTTGAACCGCAAGAATATGAAATGAACCTGTGTGTAAAGTGTGTATTATGTTCTTTTTCGCTTCCAGCTGCATGCATTAACCGTGCTAATTTTAATGTTCATTTATATGAAACGGGGATGGGCCATCGTGGATGTGGCTTTGTTTGTTTTTAATGACGGGAGCGAGGAGGTAGGCGGGTTATAGATATGGGTACTTTGTTCCCTTTTTCGACATAGGAAGCTTTCCTGCGGAAAAATTGCGCAGCGTGATAGGATATCATCTCGCGAACGAGCTTGGAGTTGGGAGTCAGTGATTCAAAGCATAGGAACGTAAATCTGATAGCATCCTCCACCCTGAATCGTTCGGGTTCGGGAGTATCAGATCGGTTGGATCTTTCTCGGACATTACATCAGCGAGGGTGTCTACGCATTTGACCGGAGCGGTTTTAGTCGGTGTTAGGGATTTAGGGGAGGGACGACTTGGGCATTTTGAGGCAAAGGCAAGGTGCTTGCCTTTGCAGTTGGCGCAGCTGGGAGTGGAGGTTGTGCAGTATGAGGATGGGTGCTTGTCGCCGCAACGGTAGCATAGGGGTTCCCGTTGGATGCAGGAAGTTGTGTTGTGGCCAAATGTGAAGCATTTGCCACACTGTAAAGGGTGAGGGCCAGGGGATTGAGACGGTACACAACGGTAGGTTTTTGAAAACATAGAGAATCCTTTAGAAAGGAGCCTGTCAATGGATTTTGGGCAATTAGGATATCCGTCGCTACGATGTTGGGGTCTACAGATAAAACTACACATAGGTAGGTTTGTGTAGTCTTGGGGATTGGGATTGGGAGTTGGATTCGCGGTTAGGTTGGTTAAGTTGGATGGTGATTCTTTCCAAAAATAGGGACCGGAGAGTCAGAAGTTTCTTAAACAGCTGCGGGTCTTTAGAGGTAATATGGGCTTTATTATCTCGGTATACGGTTAAGGATAGGAATATAAGGGTAGGTATAGATTTAAGCAGTCCGAAGAGGTCTTTCTGATTGGAGTAATTATCAGGAATATTGGTTATGGCGGCTTCGAACAAGCTATCGGAATCGGAGAAGGAAGGAGATCTAGTAGGGGTTCTAGGCGATGAAGGGGAGCTAGTAGGGGAGGTGTATAGGAAGTCGAACGAGTCCGCCGGCGGTTCACGGTTTTGAACGGCTGTCGATTGGGGATTCTGGTGCGGGTCGTTTAGAGGTTGATGGTGTGGAGCCCATCTTCCGTTGCATTTTGAATAAAGATGTTAACGAAAAAAAAAATTATTTTTCTATCGGCGGCCTCAAAGAGGTGAATTGAGAAACGTGTATTTGTGTGTGTGTTTGTGTTGTTAGTTAATTAATTGGCTGACAGGGTAATTGTTAAAATCGAAGGGGGGTAGTTCGCCCTACTGTTCGTGTCGGCTAGCTCGCTTGGCTAGGTTCGGACCGCGAGAGCGTCGTTCAAGCGAGAACGAAGTTTCCCGAATGTTCTCTCGTCAGTCCGTGTAGATTGACACTGTCAGGTCCGAACGACGGTGATCATGACAGCAGCACTAGACTTATACGCCTAGTTGGTATCAGTAGGTCGGTATGGGATCCAAACCTGCAATCTTCGAGGAGATATTAGTCGAAAGCGGATTGGACTTACTTGTTCTTAGGGGAGAGGCAGCAGTGAGAGGGTCTCGCAAAGTGAGGTTGAGTCACCGTCGTGTGGGTGGTCCGACGAGTGGACGGGTGGGCCTTGTTGAAGTTGATTTGGACGGGGCATCCAAAGGTGAAGAGGATCTCGACTGTTAAAGATCAACGTTACATGTGGAAACTCCCGGTTGGTGTGTGCGGGAGTAACATGTGAGCCATGATTTTGAGGTATCGAAGGAGAGGCGCCCGTGGGAGCACACGAAGTCTTCGTAGACGGGTTAAAGTTCGAAGACTTCCATCCTGCGAGAAAAGGAGGCTTGGACCAACTTCAATAGTTCAACGGCGTCGGTTGGAAGGTGAGACGGTCTTGTGCTTCAGGAAAGGGAAGGCTATTTTCTTCCCTTGTTCGTGTAGGTTCCGGACCAGATGACGTAGAGCGTCGGGCATGGTGTCAGGATCCTCAAGCTTAGTGAGGATAATCCGTTTCTCCATTTCATCATAATTAAATGGTNATGCAAAGGGCGATCAGGGAGAGAAGCCTTGACAGTATCCATAAAATTGCAGTTTGAATACGTCGCAATTTTGTTGGAGGGTGCGACGTCAAGCAACTCCGGTCGCTCCCATGAAACGCCAACGTCGGCAACGATGCCGATGGAGTCCTTCACGTAGAGGAGTTCCGGGTTCCTCAGGCGGCCGTCGGGGTTCCGGAACCTGGGTTCGGTTCTAGTTTCCCAGCCCTTTTTTCGAGCAACATCCGATAGGATTCCTACCAGGTTGTCGTGTTCGTAATTCGTTCGTAGTGTATCAACAGACACTTTTGAAGAATGTGGCTGGTGGTTTCCACAGCACGACAGCCGGCTCTACAGCGGAGTTGTTCGAAGAGGAGGCGTTGGTTGTGGAGGCCTCCTACAGTTGGTAAAACCCCAGCTCGAAGATGGATGACCTTGACGTAGGTAGAGCCGTTCCAGAAAGATGGAGGGGAAGGGATCCAGTTGGTGACCTGTGACGGTGAGGAATGTGCGGTCAGTCCGGAGAATGGGGCGGAAGCTTCAAGGCGGTTACCCCAGAAACACCGTTGTTCCCTCTGTGATCCATACGGTTGACACAACCTAGCAAGGCGTTCGGCTAGTTAGTATGAGTATGTGCGGCGAATCCAGGATGGGAAGGAGTTGTGGACCGTCGCACTGTGTGAGGTTGTGTAGCCATTTGAGGAGTATGTCTGGCATGCGGGCTGCGAAACAGGGAAGTCCAAGCCCGCCAGCCTTGATCTCGGCGTACTGGAAGGCGTTGCACGATGACGAGGGCAGATGGAGGATTGTCTTCACTGTACGGCGAATGCCCTTGTCTACCACATCGAGCGCTCGACGGGATACAGAGGGGAACTGAAACTGATAGAAGAATTTCGGAAGGAGATATGTTGTTGTCAGTTCCAGTTTTTGCCACGGTTTCAACGGTGCATTCTTGATTCGCTGCAGGGCGGTAGAGATGTCGGTGGGGATGGGCGTTTGGGTTCGGGTAGGGTAGAAACGATACCCAACATACCTGAATAGTTCTTCGGGGCCAATTTGGGGAATAGGATCACCGCCAATGTACACACTGCTCTTGGTGGAGTGTACAGTTTCTTTCTTACCGGTAGTAGATTGTCGCTGAGGTGCGTGCACTTATTGCTGTTTAATTGCATGCCTCTTGCTTGATTGAAGTGGTCGACCACCCTGACAAGATGTTGTTGATCGTCAAGGGAAGTCGACATGAGGACCAGGTGATCCTCATACCCCAGGATGCTGTATTTGTTTTCCCGGAAATGAATGCCGGGCTATTGTGGTTTTGAGTCTGTACAAGAGCTCGTCCTACGGCGTTGAAGAAAAGGGGAGAGATGGGATCCCCTTGTTTGACGCCACGTTCGATGTTTATTGGCGGGGAGGTGTGTTGGCCGCAGCTCGTCAGTGAGGAGATGATATATCTACTGAAGCGGGGATCCACGCCCAAACGAAGGAGGGCTCGCTTAATGACGGTGTGAGAGTCTGTGTCGAAAGCCTTGTGCAGGTCGAGGGTGGTGATGTGATAGGGCCTGATATGTTCCCGTTGATGTTGGATGAAGGTCCACAGAGTGACGGCGTTGGCAAGGGTGGTGTCAAGAGAGATGAAGCCTCACTGGGACCTACTGAGAGGAAGGGTGGCGAGCGTCTTGGCCAGGATACGATGGAAAATTCTGACCAGGAGTGGTGCGACGGTGATGCACCTCCAGTTGTTGATGTTGAAGTTAGCTATCCATTTTGGGATCAAGGTGGTACGGCATTTGCGCAGTGTGGAAGTAGAGGCTCCAGTAAGCAACATAAAGTAGAATAGAAGAGCCAGACGTCGAGTGGGTATATGGTCGACGTCGCGCAGGCGCATACCATCAGGTCCAGCAGTATCAGACATCTTAGTAGCTGATTCCAGATGTCCTCTTCGGTGGCGGGAGCATAGAAAAGATTGTGTGAAGGAGGTTTGACATTACACAGTGTAGGAAGGCCTTTGCTGATGTCGGGCATGGCAAAGATCCGGGAGTAAGCCCCATAAAGGTGATTTGGATGGAACGTGGTCGGCGGCTGCTCCAGATCAAGACTGTCGATGATCTTTTGGGCAAGCATGACTCTATTGGTTTTGTAGAGCTGCTGGGCTAGTCGGTAGCGGGTGATTCTTACTCGTCGCTTCGAGTGTTGATGAGCGGAAACCTTGAGGGGTTGGGGAGTCGTCGCCAGTCCGATTGTTGTCCTCCCTTTCTCACGCATGCGGAGAGGAAATTCCTCCAGGGCGGTTTCCGCATTGGCGTTTGAATGGAGGAGGGGTTGTAATAGTGTGATGTCCCCTGCGGTGGTGGCGTCGTTGGACAGTAGCAGCCATAGATATTCTGCTACTGGGTCATCTACGGTTTGGGTGGAAATGTCGTCCGGTGGAGAGTTGGGGAAGGGAGGCGATGAGCTTAGCTGCGGTGAGCTATTATCCGGGGTCGTAGCCGGGGCTTGAAGGTCTTCAGCGGCACTCAGGATGAAAGTGTCGGACTCCGGGGTAGCGGGTGTTATTGAAATGGAGGGTATGAGGGCAGCAAGCTCGGGAGGGTCCTTCCCGGGTTCTGCTTCTAGGAAGTCGGTGCGGATTCGGTCTATCTCTGTTCTGTAACGTTGGGAGCGCCTAGGGTTTTGATGGCTATTAGGTCATGGTTGAATTTCTCAGAGAGATGCCTTTGTAGTTGTGAAACTGGTCCTCAAAAGCGTAGTTCTTCCAGGACGATGTGATATACTTCCAGGGTTGAGAATCGGCGCTCCTTTCAGCGATCGGATTCTTCAACCTTGGCTTCATACTCGGTTCAATGGGCGTGGCGAAAGTGTTGAGAAAGGCCGGTCTTGGTCTTAAATTCCCAATCGCACCATTTACATCGTAGCTCAACGAGAGGGTGGCAGTAATAGCGTTGGTGTTGTTTTAATCTCTCTAAGGATGCGTAACTCTTGCCACATAAGTCGCAAGTTACAGGTGGAGAATGTGAGGGGATGTCTTTAACAGAGCTGAAGTTACTCCCAGAAGAAGTGTCAATGGCAGGCCTGCAACTGGGCACCGGCAGGTAATCGGCAGGGGAGGAATTCCGTAGGGGACAGTGGAGCTTGATGTGACGTGGAAGACTCCTTTTTAGGGCGAAGGAACGTCCACAAAGAAGACAAGTGGAGGTGTTTTAGTTAAATAAAAAATATATAGATATATATATGAAATGGAAATGAAATTATTTATTTACAAAGCACTATCTAAAGAGATAGAACAAACAAAAGAACATACTCACATTCATACCTTAACAATAATATATACAATCAACATTCATTAGTAGCTACAGGAGCTAAATGTAGCTAATTACAGCTAGAGTGGGTAGCTACTGGAGCTAACGGTAGCTACTAGCGCTAAAAGTAGCTACAAGAGCTAAACGAGAGCCGAATGGTTCTGATTATTGATTTTTTTTTTGTTTTCGGGGAAGAGGGAAAATCTTCAAAAGACACCCTGCCGTCCTTATGACAGGATGGTGTTGGATTCACCCTGAAGGAGCGCCTACCAACTAAAACCCCTCTACCTCAGGCCGTTCTAGGACCAATGAAGTTGGTCCTCTTCAGCCATATGTGTAATTTTGTAATCTGATTTGTGATTTTAAATTTTAGGTTTTGTGAGTGTTACTTGTGTGTGGGGTGTGTGTGTGTTTGTATGTAGTTGAGTTGGTTTTGTGGTTATCTGATGGAGTTAGGTAGGGAATTGAGGTGGTCGATGTAATCATCGGGAAGATCGGGTGTAATGGACAGGAGTCGGGCGGAAGGAAAGTGACTTTTTGTTTGAGTTTGGTGGTTATTCTTCGGGGAGGTTGTGTAAGTGTATGTGTGGAGATGGGGTTATTTGCTTGAATTGCCCTTTTAACAAATTTGATCTGAAGTGTGACGATACGGTCTGTGATGGGTGGGATATCTACGCTGTTGTACAGGTCTTCTTCAGGGAAGAACCTTCCTAGTCTGGCGATTTTTCTTAGGATTTCTCTTTCGGTGGTGAGGAGGACTTCTAGTTGGCTATCGGAAATGTTTGTTAGTGAGACTGCTGGGTAATTGATTAGTGGTCTTACGAAAGTTTTGTATGTGTGGAGCAGTGTTTCTATGCTACATAATTGTATGGTGCCGTTTACGAGAGATAAAACGTTTGCCCGCTTTCGAACGTTGTCTAGTGTTATTGCTAGATCCTTGTGTGGGTTTATAGTATGTGTGAGTGTTATTCCCAGGTATTTTATTTCCTTCCTCATAAGCGGGTGTGGGTTGAATATTAATGTGGTCGGGTGAAAGTGTGGGTTTGCACGTGTACCTATCATGTGTGAATAATATTAGTTGTGATTTATCTGGGTTTAGTTTTAATCGCCATTTATTGAGCCATTGTTCTAGGAGTTTGATTTGACGTTTTAGTTTGTTGTTGCACGAGTAGGAGTTTAAGCCGTTAGCCTAGTGCGGCGTATCGTGCATTAAGTGAGAAAGTTCGCGAAAAAGTATTACCGATTTTGATTCGTTAGAAAGGAGTGTATTATTTTCACGAAGTGTGGTGGAAGTAATTTGTACAAGAGGCCGTTATGCCATACAGTGTCGAAAGCTCTTTCGAAATCTAAGGCGATTGCAAGTGTGCAGCCGCCTGTGTTTATGTACGAAGTTACTTCAGATTGGAGTTTTAGGACTGAGTCAAGTGGGGAGCGTCCCTTTCGGAACGCAGTTTGTGAATTTGGAATGATATGGTTGTGATCGCAGTATTCGGTTAGACGGGACGAGATAATACGTTCGAATATTTTTCTCGAGTTGTTTACTAGGGAGATAGGACGGTATGATTTCGCGTCTATATGGACTTTTCCTGGTTTAGGTATCATTATTATATTCGCGCTGTTCCAGGTTGTGGGATAATATCCGGATGTAAGTATACCGTTGTAAATGCAGGTAAGATATTCTATTGCTGAAGGCGGTAGGTTTTTAATGATGCTGTTCGTTATTTCATCTTCTCCTGGAGAATTGTTTTTAAGTTTCGCGAATGTGTTTGCTATGTCGTCAGAAGTAAATCGCACAAAATATTGTGTTGGGTGTAGCATGCTATTTGAAGTACTTGTGTGGTATGTAAATTTAAGGTATTTGAAGCGATTGTTTAGTGAACTATAAGTGAAGTTCCCTTTTAGAGGTGTTTTTATCAGATCTAAACACTTTATGGCGATTGATGGTAAAGGTTTCTTTTGATTTGCTAAGTGTTTCTTGAACCGCAAGAATATGAAATGAATCTGTGTGTAAAGTGTGTATTATGTTCTTTTTCGCTTCCAGCTGCATGCATTAACCGTGCTAATTTTAATGTTCATTTATATGAAACGGGGATGGGCCATAGTGGATGTGGCTTTGTTTGTTTTTAATGACGGGAGCGAGGAGGTAGGCGGGTTATAGATATGGGTACTTTGTTCCCTTTTTCGACATAGGAAGCTTTCCTGCGGAAAAATTGCGCGGCTTGGAGTTGGGAGTCAGTGATTCAAAGCATAGGAACGTAAATCTGATAGCATCCTCCACCCTGAATCGTTCGGGTTCGGGAGTATCAGATCGGTTGGATCTTTCTCGGACATTACATCAGCGAGGGGTCTACGCATTTGACCGGAGCGGTTTTAGTCGGTGTTAGGGATTTAGGGGAGGGACGACTTGGGCATTTTGAGGCAAAGGCAAGGTGCTTGCCTTTGCAGTTGGCGCAGCTGGGAGTGGAGGTTGTGCAGTATGAGGATGGCTACTTGTCGCCGCAACGGTAGCAGAGGGGTTCCCGTTGGACGCCGGAAGTTGTGTTGTGGCCAAATGTGAAGCATTTGCCACACTGTAAAGGGTGAGGGCCAGGGGATTGAGACGGNGCATCTAAACGAAAAGGTAGTTCTTCCCGTCTAAGTCTTCTTCTTTTCATTTCAACAGATTGAGACACTTTGCTGTATGGTGGGAGAAATAATAACCCCTACTCATTTTTTTTGTAGTCATATTTGTGTAAAAAAAACTTAGATCCTAAACAGCCGTCCTTTTAAAAGGAGACATTTTTATTCGAAACAGAAAGGCAAGTTATAGAGTTATAAGACAGCTCCTGTGACAAATTATAATAAAACAATACATTAATCGATTAATCCTTGGTATGATATCGTTTAAAGCAGGTAACGTTGAAGTGCTGCTTTGCATTTATCACATTTGGTCGACAATTTTTTATGGAATAACCTGCATCTTGTTTGCTTCTTCTCTTGGGTTATAATGGGATGATCCACATAGTCATAGCGAAAATCAGAAGTTTCTAGTTGAGAAAGTCTTGAACGAGCCGCAAACCTTCGTTAATTACCTTCCTAAATTGACATAACTAATTGTTCGTGTTCGAAATTTCCAATTGTCTAACTTGCCTCCTTGACATCTATGTAATTGTCATGAGTTTTGTACAGTTAAATGCAGCATATGAAATATAAGAGGTATATACCATTTTTTTTCCCCTGTAGAGACTAACGTTTTGGTTTGAAAAGTCAACAACCCTCCATATTACGATTATAAATGAAAATGTTGTGAGGTTAACCTACAGTGATTTTTTTGCTTTGCCGAATATCAGCTAACAGCGTGGATAGAATGAACTGGTATTAAACTAGATACCAATGACATTATATTGTCAAGCCATTTCACTTTAACAATTCCTTTTTCGTTTGATTTGTAATAAGTAAAAACTCCTCTTATTCTTTTTTATTTCATTGTTGCTGATAAGAGGGCATTTTCATGTACAATTCTCTCGTATTGTACTTGTGATACGTACTCCCCTATTGGCCATTTCTTCCAACAAAGGAATGGTTGTAAGGAAGTTGTCACAAAAGATATGATACGAATATATCGGAACCGATAGAAGAACATCTAGATAGTGTAAAATGATAGATAGCCCTAAGCCAAATTCTTTGTTTTTTGGGTTTATATATTATTTGCTCCCTCGTAGGGTTCAAACCGTGTTCCATAACCAGAGTTAGTAGTCTCAGTCCGGAATATATATCCGTATTTTATCGGCTGCTCGGACTGAATTGGTTGCAGCCATGATGCCCGAAGTATACTACCAGCTTCATCAACACTGATTTTCGGATAAAGGAGCAAATTTCTGAAAACTGTTGTTCATTTTATTGAATAATTGCCTTAATTTTGCAAATTTATCTGACTGATCTAAAATATTATTGTCACAGAAATGCAAGTTACTGAATACTTATATATTAAAAACGATCTCGAGAGAGGGAATTTACTAATTCATAGTAAGTGTCACGGGTATGTTAGTAAAAGAATTGCAAAAAATCATCATCTCATTTTTAGTAACATTTTTATTCTATTTCAATTAGTAGCATACATATTTGAGAATACAACAAACATCCTCAAAATGCCGTCACTCCAATAATACGAGAATAATTCACAAGACGAGTTTTGATTTGAAGCAGTACACAAGGGGTCACCAATTAGGAAATTTAATAAGAAAAAGGATCTTCGTGATTTTTATTGGCAGTTTCATTCTTTTTTCTTGTATTTAAATGGTTTTTTTCTTTAAGTCGATTGAATATTTTTCTTTATGTTCTTGAACGTAATTATTGAGAATGATTTCGTTAGTTATTTCTAGTGGATGGTTAAGATGAAAGTGTCCGTTAATTATTTGGAAAGGGGTATATTGCAATTCGGCATAAGTTGCGTTAATATAAGCTATTATGACGTATTGAATAAAAATATTATTGCTCTTATTGAGATGTTCTAATTTTAGAGCTTGCATGGACTCTTTTAGTGCGGAATGGAATCGTTCAACATACGCATTTCCTCGAGAATTTCTTATACTAGTTATTCGTAGTTTAATAGTATGCAGTCTGCAAAATTCTATGAATGTTTCGCTATTTAAATTTGTACCATGATCAGAGGTGATCGTCAGTGATGTACCGTGATGTGAAATAAAGATAAGGAGGCTTTTTAATGTTTCTTCCACGTTCATGTGTTCTATGCTTAACCGTATCGCGAGAAAGTATTAAGAATGTCCTTTACTGGATTGAAATCGGTTTTTAGAGGTACTAGGAAGATTTAATAAATTGTCTCTGTCTTTATTAGAATCATCCGGTTGTGCGATATGGATTCGTTTTCCGCTGCGTTGATTTCAATGCGTGAATGAGTATCTGCGTTACAATTAGCTTTACATTTTCTATAAACTATTTCATAATCATACTCAAGTAATTTTAATCTCCATCTAATTAATCGCGAGTTCGGTTCTTTCAATGAAAGTAGCCATTGTAATGGTTTATGATCTGTAACAATTTTGAATTGTTTCACTGCCAAAACTATTGCCAAAAGTTCTTTGTCGATCGTTAAATAAATTCCCTCATCGGGGTTTAAAGTACCTGAGGCATATGCCATAGGTAAATTGCCACCAATCAAACCTACACTTAAAACGGCTCCTAATGCATAGTTTGAAGCATTAGTTGTTACTATAGGTAAATGGTTTAGTGAAGTTTGGATATTTTAATATTGAGTCATTGCAAAGTAGAGTTTTACATTGTTCGAAGGTGTTAACGTAATGTGAGGTTAATTCTATCTTTTCTCTCTTGTTTAAGCATTGTGTTAGGGTTTTGGTTACCTTAGCAAAGTTTTTAATGAATCATTGATGGTTTTACAACATCAAATCCTGGGTCACTATCAGGATCATCACCTGCTGTACTGTCTTTATCGGAGTCAATATCGGATTGTATAGAAGTTGTCTCCTTGTCTACATTTGCTAATTCTTCACGTAATTCGTCTATTATAACAGCATCTAAACGAAAAGGTAGTTCTTCCCGTCTAAGTCTTCTTCTTTTCATTTCAACAGATTGAGACACTTTGCTGTATGGTGGGAGAAATAATAACCCCTATTCATTTTTTTTGTAGTCATATTTGTGTAAAAAAAAATTTAGATCCTAAACAGCCGTCCTTTTAAAAGGACAGTAGGCATTTGAATAAGCATTTTTATTCCAAACAGAAAGGCAAGTTNATTCATTGTTTTTGTTGGTGAGAGGTTACAATGATTTCGGCTGAGATGTTGCCGCCGTGGCTTTGTTATATATTTTAAGTACAGAGTGTTTTTATTACTGTAATAGGGAGGGGAGGGAATGTACGCTCAACGGCATGATTTATCTATACAATGTATTTTATTATTAGTTATTTAGACGTTGCGGTGTTGGGCTGGAGAAGGATCTCATCGTTTTCAAACGATCCTGTGGAAGGAAGAATAGGAGAATATTCCTCCCCGGATGGCGGAGCAGACGAAGCTGGATATGATAGATTTTTCCAAACCTAGGACTTCCAGAAGGATGTTATTCGTGGAGCACCAGGTGCTGCGGGCTCCCATGATGAGGGCGAGTACATGCAAAGGGCGATCAGGGAGAGAAGCCTTGACAGTATCCAGAAAATTGCAGTTTGAATACGTCGCAATTTTGTTGGAGGGTGCGACGTCAAGCAGCTCCGGTCGCTCCCATGCAACCCCAACGTCGGCAACGATGTCGATGGAGTCCTTCACGTAGAGGAGTTCCGGGTTCCTTAGGCGGCGGTCGGGGTTCCGGAACCTGGGTTCGGTTCTAGTTTCCCAGCCCTCTTTTTGAGCAACATCCGACAGGATTCCTACCAGGTTGTCGTGTTCGTAATTCGTTCGTAGTGTATCAACAGACACTTTTGAAGAATGTGGCTGGTGGTTTCCACAGCACGACAGCCGGCTCTACAGCGGAGTTGTTCGAAGAGGAGGCGTTGGTTGTGGAGGCCTCCTACAGTTGGTAAAACCCCAGCTCGAAGATGGATGACCTTGACCAGTGGTTCCCAAACTTATTTTGTCTACTGCCCACTTTGAGAATAAATATTTTTTTAGCGCTCCCATTTTTTCACCTATTTAAAAACCACTATAACTTCAAATTAAATTAATTAATTATTGTGACCTATATATGTATATTATGTATATTAACGGAGAATTCTAAACGAAACTTTTACTATAACCCGCAACTTGAAACCTGAGCGCAGTAGGTAACATACAACGGCGCTTAGGTCTCAAGTTAACTCTTACGGGCTCCACCTGCCAATAAGAATGATTATTGAAACGCAACTTTATAGTATTAAAACAGAGTATCTTTTATTAAAAATATAACTAAAATAATCAATCCTTATATAAAAACTAATGTGAAGGATGAATCTGATGCTGTTTAATAAGTTTGTTGATATCAGGTTCCAATTTACTCAAGAACAGTCGCAAGTCGCCACGTTCGGTAACAAGCAAACGATTTCTCTTTTTAGTAAGCAGTGTTGTCACAGCACTAAATCCACGTTCACACAAATATGACGATGGGAATGCTATCAAGAATCGTTGAACGATTGACCACAATCCAGGGTACAATTGAGGGATCGGTTTTTGAAGCCAAAATTCTTGGTAACCATTTTTGAACTTGATTTTTATTTCCTCGTTTGTTGTCAATTCTATAAGTTCTTCTTCCAGCTGAGGTGACATTGCTGTGTTGACATTTGAAAACGGATCCAACACCCAGTCTGGTATTTCCAAGTTCAAAATGTCCTGGTATCGTTCGGTGAAGTCAATGTGGAGGTTTTCCAAATGTTGGCAGTAGGCAAACAATTCGTCGTTACTGCATGATACTGATAAATTTGGAAAATTGTGAAACTCACGTCTGCCCAGATTCTTTTTGTGTAGAAGCAGTTTGGCTGCGAAAGCAGCAACGACGTTTTTTGTTTTAATTAAATTTAGTTTATCGCCTTGCAGTTGGAGATTCATGTCGTTGAACAATTTATACAGGTCTGTCATGTAAGCTATATCATTCTTTGATGTTATGAGCTTGTCGTGCAATTCTGTATCTTTAGTTTCCAAGAACTCTATAACAGAGTCAAACAGGTTGTAAAATCGAGTCAGACAATTGCCTCTTGATAGCCAACGAACTTCAGTATGAAACAACAAACGGTTGAAATCCTCGTCATTAGTAACACAAAGCTGATGAAATAATCTATCATTCAAAGAGCTGTTGCGGATTTTATTGACTGCTTTGATGACATATTGCAGTGATTGAAATAGTTTTTCACTTAAGTTTCTAGCAACTAAATGTTGTCTATGAATAACGCAACGTACACCAAGGACATCTGGAATTTTATTTTTTAAGTACGCTATGAAGCGTGTGTGGACGAATATCTTCGATCAATCGGTTGTACAATGGATGCGGCACAACAAAAATACAATATCAGCTTTCCTGCGTGGCCAAATTTACATGGCCATTTTAATCAAATAAGCGCAGCCACTCACTGGCGTTATGAAAGCATGCCAGCTCCAAAGATCCTGTCAGAACGTATTAAACAGGATATGTTAAAAACCGTTAACCCAGCAGCTCCAGCTGAATGGGAAATAGATGATCTGAGACCTGACAACGAAGCATGTGGCTTACCCACCGTCAATCTTCTAGGATGGGCACGTGCCACAACTTTAACAACTGAGCAGCTAGCATCACTACAAGGTGCAGGCATTACTCCTGATGACTTTCCAGTAGATATAATGCAATTCCAGCTGAACCACTCATTATTTGGACTTATCGCAGATAAAGTACGTATGCTTGATAGACACATCAAGTTAGGTGCATCATTACACGAATCAGAAAATGGATCCATTTCACAAACATTGTGGGTCACACGAGATGTAAATGAGCACCAAGAATTCAATCGAATCAAGCATTACGCTGAAGCAGAACTTAGTGCTAGGTCCAACTTCCAGCATGACAAACGTTTTACCATTGGCGCATTAATTGCGTCATTTAGAGTCAGAAAAGACCAGTTACTTAACAACAACGGTCAAGTAACACACCCATGGTCGTGTTATGACTTCGGTAATTATGTCAATGTTCCACAAGGGTGGATAAACACCCGAAATACTATTTTTGAGTTCGGAGACACTGGAGAATGGAATCTTGAAGGTTTCCGTTCAGCATTTACTGGTAAGGACCCTTTGTGAACATCATGGCAGAGAAAGGGTTTAGTCAGAAAGATGAGTGATTAACACACATAGACCAGACAGAGCGTGACCATGTCCTCAGACAATAACACCCTGTCATAGCCGGAGCGCCATCCGTAGCAACTGAAATAATATTTTTCAAGGGAATCTCTTTCTCATCGCAAAACTTTTCCAATGTATTGAATATGGTTTCACCTTTTGTATCGGTCTCTAAATTTCTAGCAAATAATAGTTCTTCACATATTTTCTCATCTTTAATAAACCTCACCTAAGACAACAACAATGCTAGAGTCGAGAGCTCTTGCAGTTGTTGTTTAAGAGGCCTCTTAGCTAAATAAAATTACAAATCACCCCCCGCCCGCCCGCCTCTACACAACGTGCCCATTTTCTTCTGGGTCTCTTACTGCCCCCCTTGAGACCTGCAGCGCCCACAAGGGGGCGTTATCGCCCACTTTGGGAAAGACTGACCTTGACGTAGGTGGAGCCGTTCCAGAAAGATGGAGGGGAACGGATCCAGTTGGAAACCTGTGGCGGTGAGGAATGTGCGATCAGTCTGGAGCATGGGGCGGAAGCTTCAAGGCAGTTACGCCAGAAACCCCGTTGTTCCCTCTGTGATCCATACGGTTGACAGAAACTAGCAAGGCGTTCGGCTAGTTTGAGTATGTGCGGCGAATCCAGGATGGGAAGGAGTTGTGGACCGTCGCACTGTGTGAGGTTGTGTAGCCATTTGAGGAGTATGTCTGGCATGCGGGCTGCGAAACAGGGAAGTCCAAGCCCGCCAGCCTTGATCTCGGCGTACTGGAAGGCGTTGCACGATGACGAGGGCAGATGGAGGATTGTCTTCACTGTACGGCGAATGCCCTTGTCTACCACATCGAGCGCTCGACGGGATACAGAGGGGAACTGAAACTGATAGAAGAATTTCGGAAGGAGATATGTTGTTGTCAGTTCCAGTTTTTGCCACGGTTTCAACGGTGCATTCTTGATTCGCTGCAGGGCGGTAGAGATGTCGGTGGGGATGGGCGTTTGGGTTCGGGTAGGGTAGAAACGATACCCAACATACCTGAATAGTTCTTCGGGGCCAATTTGGGGAATAGGATCACCGCCAATGTACACACTGCTCTTGGTGGAGTGTACAGTTTCTTTCTTACCGGTAGTAGATTGTCGCTGAGGTGCGTGCACTTATTGCTGTTTAATTGCATGCCTCTTGCTTGATTGAAGTGGTCGACCACCCTGACAAGATGTTGTTGATCGTCAAGGGAAGTCGACATGAGGACCAGGTGATCCTCATACCCCAGGATGCTGTATTTGTTTTCCCGGAAATGAATGCCGGGCTATTGTGGTTTTGAGTCTGTACAAGAGCTCGTCCTACGGCGTTGAAGAAAAGGGGAGAGATGGGATCCCCTTGTTTGACGCCACGTTCGATGTTTATTGGCGGGGAGGTGTGTTGGCCGCAGCTCGTCAGTGAGGAGATGATATATCTACTGAGGCTCCAGTAAGCAACATAAAGTAGAATAGAAGAGCCAGACGTCGAGTGGGTATATGGTCGACGTCGCGCAGGCGCATACCATCAGGTCCAGCAGTATCAGACATCTTAGTAGTTGATTCCAAATGTCCTCTTCGGTGGCGGGAGCNATGTGGCTGGTGGTTTCCACAGCACGACAGCCGGCTCTACAGCGGAGTTGTTCGAAGAGGAGGCGTTGGTTGTGGAGGCCTCCTACAGTTGGTAAAACCCCAGCTCGAAGATGGATGACCTTGACGTAGGTGGAACCGTTCCAGAAAGATGGAGGGGAACGGATCCAGTTGGTGACCTGTGGCGGTGAGGAATGTGCGATCAGTCCAGAGCATGGGGCGGAAGCTTCAAGGCGGTTACGCCAGAAACCCCGTTGTTCCCTCTGTGATCCATACGGTTGACAGAACCTAGCAAGGCGTTCGGCTAGTTTGAGTATGTGCGGCGAATCCAGGATGGGAAGGAGTTGTGGACCGTCGCACTGTGTGAGGTTGTGTAGCCATTTGAGGAGTATGTCTGGCATGCGGGCTGCGAAACAGGGAAGTCTAAGCCCGCCAGCCTTAATCTCGGCGTACTGGAAGGCGTTGCACGATGACGAGGGCAGATGGAGGATTGTCTTCACTGTACGGCGAATGCCCTTGTCTACCACATCGAGCGCTCGACAGGATACAGAGGGGAACTGAAACTGATAAAAGAATTTCGGAAGGAGATAAGTTGTTGTCAGTTCCAGTTTTTGCCACGGTTTCAACGGTGCATTCTTGATTCGCTGCAGGGCGGTAGAGATGTCGGTGGGGATGGACGTTTGGGTTCGGGTAGGGTAGAAAC
Organism: Agrilus planipennis; assembly: GCF_000699045.2. NCBI lineage: Eukaryota > Metazoa > Arthropoda > Insecta > Coleoptera > Buprestidae > Agrilus > Agrilus planipennis. The sequence continues at coordinate 1,187,183 of NW_020438927.1, forward strand.
GATACCCAACATACCTGAATAGTTCTTCGGGGCCAATTTGGGGAATAGGATCACCGCCAATGTACACACTGCTCTTGGTGGAGTGTACAGTTTCTTTCTTACCGGTAGTAGATTGTCGCTGAGGTGCGTGCACTTATTGCTGTTTAATTGCATGCCTCTTGCTTGAGTGAAGTGGTCGACCACCCTGACAAGATGTTGTTGATCGTCAAGGGAAGTCGACATGAGGACCAGGTGATCCTCATAGCCCAGGATGCTGTATTTGTTTTCCCGGAAATGAATGCCGGGCTATTGTGGTTTTGAGTCTGTACAAGAGCTCGTCCTACGGCGTTGAAGAAAAGGGGAGAGATGGGATCCCCTTGTTTGACGCCACGTTCGATGTTTATTGGCGGGGGGGGGTGTTGGCCGCAGCTCGTCAGTGAGGAGATGATATATCTACTGAGGCTCCAGTAAGCAACATAAAGTAGAATAGAAGAGCCAGACGTCGAGTGGGTATATGGTCGACGTCGCGCAGGCGCATACCATCAGGTCCAGCAGTATCAGACATCTTAGTAGTTGATTCCAAATGTCCTCTTCGGTGGCGGGAGCATAGAAAAGATTGTGTGAAGGAGGTTTGACATCACACAGTGTAGGAAGGCCTTTGCTGATGTCGGACATGGCAAAGATCCGGGAGTAAGCCCCATAAAGGTGCTTTGGATGGAACGTGGTCGGCGGCTGCTCTAGATTAAGACTGTCGATGATCTTTTGGGCAAGCATGACTCTATTGGTTTTGTAGAGCTGCTGGGCTAGTCGGTAGCGGGTGATTCTTACTCGTCGCTTCGAGTGTTGATGAGCGGAAACCTTGGGGGGTTGGGGAGTCGTCGCAAGTCCGGTTGTTGTCCTCCCTTTCTCACGCATATGGAGAAGAAATTCCTCCAGGGCGGTTTCCGCATTGGCGTTTGAATGGAGGAGGGGTTGTAATAGTGTGATGTCCCCTGCGGTGGTGGCGTCGTCGGACAGCAGCAGCCATAGATATTCTGCTACTGGGTCATCTACGGTTTGGGTGGAAATGTCGTCCGGTGGAGAGTTGGGGAAGGGAGGCGATGAGCTTAGCTGCGGTGAGCTATTATCCGGGGTCGTAGCCGGGGCTCGAAGGTCTTCAGGGGCACTCAGGATGAAAGTGTCGGACTCCGGGGTAGCGGGTGTTATTGAAATGGAGGGTATGAGGGCAGCAAGCTCGGAAGGGTCCTTCCCGGGTTCTGCTTCTAGGAAGTCGGTGCGGATTCGGTCTATCTCTGTTCTGTAACGCTGAGAGCGCCTAGGGTTTTGATGGCTATTAAGTCATGGTTGAATTTCTCAGAGAGATGCCTTTGTAGTTGTGAAACTGGTCCTCAAAAGCGTAGTTCTTCCAGGACGATGTGATATACTTCCAGGGTTGAGAATCGGCGCTCCTTTCAGCGATCGGATTCATCAACCTTGGCGTCATACTCGGTGCAATGGGCGTGGCGAAAGTGTTGAGTAAGGCCGGTCTTGGTCTTAAATTCCCAATCGCACCATTTACATCGTAGCTCAACGGGAGGATGGCAGTAATAGCGTTGGTGTTGTTTTAATCTCTCTAAGGATGCGTAACTCTTGCCACATAAGTCGCAAGTTACAGGTGGAGAATGTGAAGGGATGTCTTTAACAGAGCTGCAGTTACTCCCAGAAGTAGTGTCAATGGCAGGCCTGCAACTGGGCACCGGCAGGTAATCGGCAGGGGAGGAATTCCGTAGGATGTGACGTGGAAGACTCCTTTTTAGGGCGAAGGAACGTCCACAAAGAAGACAAGTGGAGGTGTTTTAGTTAAATAAAAAATATATAGATATATATATGAAATGGAAATGAAATTATTTATATACAAAGCATTATCCAAAAAGATAAAACAAACAAAAAGACATACTCACATTCATACCTTAACAATAATATACACAATCAACATTCATTCGTAGCTACAGGTGCTAAAAGTAGCTACAAGAGCTAAAAGAGAGCCGAATGGTTCTGAATATCGATTCTTTATTGTTTTCGGGGAAGAGGGGAAATCTTCAAAAGAGACCCTGCCGTCCGTTTGGCTATCGGAAATGTTTGTTTGTGAGACTGCTCGGTAATTGATTAGTGGTCTTACGAAAGTTTTGTGTGTTGAGCAGTGTTTCTATGCTACATGATTGTATGGTGCCATTTACGAGAGATAAATGTTTGCCCGCTTTCGAACGTTGTCTAGTGTTATTGCTAGATCCTTGTGTGGGTTTATAGTATGTGTGAGTGTTATTCCCAGGTATTTTATTTCCTTCCTCATAAGCGGGTGCGGCAAATTTGAATAATAATGTGGTCGGGTGAAAGTGTGAGTTTGCACGTGTACCTATCATGTGTGAATAGAAACGATACCCAACATACCTGAATAGTTCTGCGGGGCCAATTTGGGGAATAGGATCACCGCCAATGTACACACTGCTCTTGGTGGAGTGTACAGTTTCTTTCTTACCGGTAGTAGATTGTCGCTGAGGTGCGTGCACTTATTGCTGTTTAATTGCATGCCTCTTGCTTGATTGAAGTGGTCGACCACCCTGACAAGATGTTGTTGATCGTCAAGGGAAGTCGACATGAGGACCAGGTGATCCCCATACCCCAAGACGCTGTATTTGTTTTCCCGGAAATGAATGCCGGGCTATTGTGGTTTTGAGTCTGTACAAGAGCTCGTCCTACGGCGTTGAAGAAAAGGGGAGAGATGGGATCCCCTTGTTTGACGCCACGTTCGATGTTTATTGGCGGGGAGGTGTGTTGGCCGCAGCTCGTCAGTGAGGAGATGATATATCTACTGAGGCTCCAGTAAGCAACATAAAGTAGAATAGAAGAGCCAGACGTCGAGTGGGTATATGGTCGACGTCGCGCAGGCGCATACCATCAGGTCCAGCAGTATCAGACATCTTAGTAGTTGATTCCAAATGTCCTCTTCGGTGGCGGGAGCATAGAAAAGATTGTGTGAAGGAGGTTTGACATCACACAGTGTAGGAAGGCCTTTGCTGATGTCGGACATGGCAAAGATCCGGGAGTAAGCCCCATAAAGGTGCTTTGGATGGAACGTGGTCGGCGGCTGCTCTAGATTAAGACTGTCGATGATCTTTTGGGCAAGCATGACTCTATTGGTTTTGTAGAGCTGCTGGGCTAGTCGGTAGCGGGTGATTCTTACTCGTCGCTTCGAGTGTTGATGAGCGGAAACCTTGGGGGGTTGGGGAGTCGTCGCAAGTCCGGTTGTTGTCCTCCCTTTCTCACGCATATGGAGAAGAAATTCCTCCAGGGCGGTTTCCGCATTGGCGTTTGAATGGAGGAGGGGTTGTAATAGTGTGATGTCCCCTGCGGTGGTGGCGTCGTCGGACAGCAGCAGCCATAGATATTCTGCTACTGGGTCATCTACGGTTTGGGTGGAAATGTCGTCCGGTGGAGAGTTGGGGAAGGGAGGCGATGAGCTTAGCTGCGGTGAGCTATTATCCGGGGTCGTAGCCGGGGCTCGAAGGTCTTCAGGGGCACTCAGGATGAAAGTGTCGGACTCCGGGGAAGCGGGTGTTATTGAAATGGAGGGTATGAGGGCAGCAAGCTCGGAAGGAAGGACCGCATTGGGGTTTAAATGGAGGAGGGGTTGTAATAGTGTGTTGTCCCCTGCGGTGGTGGCGTCGTCGGACAGCAGCAGCCGTAGGTATTCTACTACTGGGTCATTTACGGTTGTCGTCCGGTGGAGAGTTCGGGAAGGGAGGCGATGAGCTTAGCTGCGGTGGGCTATTGTCCGGGGCTCGAAGGTCTTCAGGGGCACTCGAGATGAAAGTGTCAGACTCCGGGGTAGCGGGTGTTATTGAAGTGGAGGGTATGAGGGCAGCAAGCTCGGAAGGGTCCTTCCCGGGTTCTGCTTCTAGGAAGTCGGTGCGGATTCGGTCTATCTCTGTTCTGTAACGTTGGGACCGCCTAGGGTTTTGATGGGTATTACGTCATGGTTGAATTTCTCAGAGAGATGCCTTTGTAGTTGTGAAACTGGTCCTCAAAAGCGTAGTTCTTCCAGGACGATGTGATATACTTCCAGGGTTGAGAATCGGCGCTCCTTTCAGCGATCGGATTCTTCAACCTTGGCTTCATACTCGGTGCAATGGGCCTGGCGAAAGTGTTGAGAAAGGCCGGTCTTGGTCTTAAATTCCCAATCGCACCATTTACATCGTAGCTCAACGAGAGGGTGGCAGTAATAGCGTTGGTGTTGTTTTAATCTCTCTAAGGATGCGTAACTCTTGCCACATAAGTCGCAAGTTACAGGTGGAGAATGTGAGGGGATGTCTTTAACAGAGCTGAAGTTACTCCCAGAAGAAGTGTCAATGGCAGGCCTGCAACTGGGCACCGGCAGGTAATCGGCAGGGGAGGAATTCCGTAGGGGACAGTGGAGCTTGATGTGACGTGGAAGACTCCTTTTTAGGGCGAAGGAACGTCCACAAAGAAGACAAGTGGAGGTGTTTTAGTTAAATAAAAAATATATAGATATATATATGAAATGGAAATGAAATTATTTATTTACAAAGCACTATCTAAAGAGATAGAACAAACAAAAGAACATACTCACATTCATACCTTAACAATAATATATACAATCAACATTCATTAGTAGCTACAGGAGCTAAATGTAGCTAATTACAGCTAGAGTGGGTAGCTACTGGAGCTAACGGTAGCTACTAGCGCTAAAAGTAGCTACAAGAGCTAAACGAGAGCCGAATGGTTCTGATTATTGATTTTTTTTTTGTTTTCGGGGAAGAGGGAAAATCTTCAAAAGACACCCTGCCGTCCTTATGACAGGATGGTGTTGGATTCACCCTGAAGGAGCGCCTACCAACTAAAACCCCTCTACCTCAGGCCGTTCTAGGACCAATGAAGTTGGTCCTCTTCAGCCATATGTGTAATTTTGTAATCTGATTTGTGATTTTAAATTTTAGGTTTTGTGAGTGTTACTTGTGTGTGGGGTGTGTGTGTGTTTGTATGTAGTTGAGTTGGTTTTGTGGTTATCTGATGGAGTTAGGTAGGGAATTGAGGTGGTCGATGTAATCATCGGGAAGATCGGGTGTAATGGACAGGAGTCGGGCGGAAGGAAAGTGACTTTTTGTTTGAGTTTGGTGGTTATTCTTCGGGGAGGTTGTGTAAGTGTATGTGTGGAGATGGGGTTATTTGCTTGAATTGCCCTTTTAACAAATTTGATCTGAAGTGTGACGATACGGTCTGTGATGGGTGGGATATCTACGCTGTTGTACAGGTCTTCTTCAGGGAAGAACCTTCCTAGTCTGGCGATTTTTCTTAGGATTTCTCTTTCGGTGGTGAGGAGGACTTCTAGTTGGCTATCGGAAATGTTTGTTAGTGAGACTGCTGGGTAATTGATTAGTGGTCTTACGAAAGTTTTGTATGTGTGGAGCAGTGTTTCTATGCTACATAATTGTATGGTGCCGTTTACGAGAGATAAAACGTTTGCCCGCTTTCGAACGTTGTCTAGTGTTATTGCTAGATCCTTGTGTGGGTTTATAGTATGTGTGAGTGTTATTCCCAGGTATTTTATTTCCTTCCTCATAAGCGGGTGCGGCAAATTTGAATATTAATGTGGTCGGGTGGAAGTGTGAGTTTGCACGTGTACCTATCATGTGTGAATAAAATTAGTTGTGATTTATCTGGGTTTAGTTTTAATCGCCATTTATTGAGCCATTGTTCTAGGAGTTTGATTTGACGTTTCAGTTTGTTGTTGCACGAGTAGGAGTTTAAGCCGTTAGCCTAGTGCGGCGTATCGTGCATTAAATGAGAAAGTTCGCGAAAAGGTATTACCGATTTTGATTCGTCAGAAAGGAGTGTATTATTTTCACGAAGTGTGGTGGAAGTAATTTGTACAAGAGGCCGTTATGCCATACAGTGTCGAAAGTTCTTTCGAAATCTAAGGCGATTGCAAGTGTGCAGCCGCCTGTGTTTATGTACGAAGTTACTTCAGATTGGAGTTTTAGGACTGAGTCAAGTGGGGAGCGTCCCTTTCGGAACGCAGTTTGTGAATTTGGAATGATATGGTTGTGATCGCAGTATTCGGTTAAACGGGACGAGATAATACGTTCGAATATTTTTCCCGAGTTGTTTACTAGGGAGATAGGGCGGTATGATTTCGCGTCTATATGGTCTTTTCCTGGTTTAGGTATCATTATTATATTCGCGCTGTTCCAGGTTGTGGGATAATATCGGGATGTAAGTATACCGTTGTAAATGCAGGTAAGATATTCTATTGCTGAAGGCGGTAGGTTTTTAATTATGCTGTTCCTTATTTCATCTTCTCCTGGAGAATTGTTTTTAAGTTTCGCGAATGTGTTTGCTATGTCGTCAGAAGTAATTTCGCACAAAATATTGTGTTGGGTGTAGCATGCTATTTGAAGTACTTGTGTGGTATGTAAATTTAAGGATCTAATGTATGCCACGTCATGCTGTGGGGCCGTGTGTGTGGTGTGTAGTAATTCAATTGTATCCGCAAACGCGCTTGCCTTTTGTGCGGGTGTGTTATAAATCTGATTATTGATGATCAAGTGGGTGATGGAAATTCTTTTTGCCCGGTTAATGTTTTAAATTTTTTCCAGAATTGGGAGCCGTTATGGTAATTTAATTTTGAACAACATTCGTGCCATCTTTTTTGTTGATGGTTGTTGACTGCGAGGCGGACTAGGGCGTTTAACTTGTTCCATTCTGTTTTAACGAGTGGGTTGCGTGTTCTGGTGAAAAGTCTATATAGTTCGCGCTTCTTTCTTATAATTTTGACAATTTCCGGCGGCAACGGTTTTCTACTGAAATATATACGTTTTAATGGTGTGGTTTCGTTGACGGCGTTTTGAACAGTTAAAGTATATATTTAAATCGCGTTATCTATGTCGGCGGCGTTATGAATTATTGGGGGAGTTAAGTTCGCGTTTGATATTTGCTCCCGGAGATTATTAAAGTTAATTTTTTTGTAGTCGCGTATTTCTTTGTATGCCGGTTGCGTAGCTTGCGGCGTTTGAATCTGCATTGTAGTTAATAGTTTTAGCTTGTCGGTGCAGATTATATGATGTCGGATTGAGGATCCCCTGTAATTGCAGAAAGTAGGGTTAGTATTTCTGACTCGGAAGAGATTAAGTGAGAGGAGAGCGTTGACGAGAATACGGCCGTTGCCGTTTGTGGAGGTGTCTCCAAAGGATGTGTGCCTTGCATTAAAGTCTCCTAGAACTACGGCTCTTGGAAGGTTGGAAATATAAGTTATGAAATCTAACGAGAGTTTAGTTGTCGGGCTATTGTAGTAAGTAATATTATGATATCGCCGTACTGTGTGTGAATTGTCGCTGCGCATGCATCTATGTGTTGAAATTGTATAGGTATTTGAAATTGGCTGGAAGCGATTGTTTAGTGAACTATAAGTGAAGTTCCCTTTTAGAGGTGTTTTTATCAGATCTAAACACTTTATGGCGATTGATGGTAAAGGTTTCTTTTGATTTGCTAAGTGTTTCTTGAACCGCAAGAATATGAAATGAACCTGTGTGTAAAGTGTGTATTATGTTCTTTTTCGCTTCCAGCTGCATGCATTAACCGTGCTAATTTTAATGTTCATTTATATGAAACGGGGATGGGCCATCGTGGATGTGGCTTTGTTTGTTTTTAATGACGGGAGCGAGGAGGTAGGCGGGTTATAGATATGGGTACTTTGTTCCCTTTTTCGACATAGGAAGCTTTCCTGCGGAAAAATTGCGCAGCGTGATAGGATATCATCTCGCGAACGAGCTTGGAGTTGGGAGTCAGTGATTCAAAGCATAGGAACGTAAATCTGATAGCATCCTCCACCCTGAATCGTTCGGGTTCGGGAGTATCAGATCGGTTGGATCTTTCTCGGACATTACATCAGCGAGGGTGTCTACGCATTTGACCGGAGCGGTTTTAGTCGGTGTTAGGGATTTAGGGGAGGGACGACTTGGGCATTTTGAGGCAAAGGCAAGGTGCTTGCCTTTGCAGTTGGCGCAGCTGGGAGTGGAGGTTGTGCAGTATGAGGATGGGTGCTTGTCGCCGCAACGGTAGCATAGGGGTTCCCGTTGGATGCAGGAAGTTGTGTTGTGGCCAAATGTGAAGCATTTGCCACACTGTAAAGGGTGAGGGCCAGGGGATTGAGACGGTACACAACGGTAGGTTTTTGAAAACATAGAGAATCCTTTAGAAAGGAGCCTGTCAATGGATTTTGGGCAATTAGGATATCCGTCGCTACGATGTTGGGGTCTACAGATAAAACTACACATAGGTAGGTTTGTGTAGTCTTGGAGATTGGGATTGGGAGTTGGATTCGCGGTTGGGTTGGTTAAGTTGGATGGTGATTCTTTCCGAAAGTAGGGACCGGAGAGTCAGAAGTTTCTTAAACAGCTGCGAGTCTTTAGAGGTAATATGGGCTTTATTACCTCGGTATAAGGTTAAGGATAGGAATATAAGGGTAGGTATAGATTTAAGCAGTCCGAAGAGGTCTTTCTGATTGGAGTATTTATCAGGAATATTGGTTATGGTTGCTTCGAACAAGCTATCGGAATCGGAGAAGGAAGGAGATCTAGTAGGGGCTCTAGGCGATGAAGGGGAGCTAGTAGGGGAGGTGTATAGGAAGTCGAACGAACGAGTCCGCCGGCGGTTCACGGTTTTGAACGGCTGTCGATAGGGGATTCTGGTGCGGGTCGTTTAGAGGTTGATGGTGTGGAGCCCATCTTCCGTTGCATTTTGAATAAAGATGTTAACGAAAAAAAAAAATTATTTTTCTATCGGCGGCCTCAAAGAGGTGAATTGAGAAGCGTGTATTTGTGTGTGTGTTTGTGTTGTTAATTAATTAATTGGCTGACAGGGTAATTGTTAAAATCGAAGGGGGGTAGTTCGCCCTACTCTTCGTGTCGGCTAGCTCGCTTGGCTAGGTTCGGACCGCGAGAACGTCGTTCAAGCGAGAACGAAGTTTCCCGAACGTTCTCTCGTCAGTCCGTGTAGATTGACACTGTCAGGTCCGAACGACGGTGATCATGACAGCAGCACTAGACTTATACGCCTAGTTGGTATCAGTAGGTCGGTATGAGATCCAATCCTGCAATCTTCGAGGAGATATTAGTCGAAGGCGGATTGGACTATGTCAGTCGAAAGCGGATTGGACTTACCTGTTCTTAGAGGAGAGGCAGCAGTGAGAGGGTCTCGCAAAGTGAGGTTGAGACACCGTCGTGTGGGTGGTCCGACGAGTGGACGGGTGGGCCTTATTGAAGTTGATTTGGGCGGTGCATCCAAAGGTGAAGAGGATCTCGACTGTTAAAGATCAACGTTACATGTGGAAACTCCCGGTTGGTGTGTGCGGGAGTAACATGTGAGCCATGAATTTGAGGTATCGAAGGAGAGGCGCCCGTGGGAGCACACGAAGTTTTCGTGGACGGGTTAAAGTTCGAAGACTTCCATCCTGCAAGAAAAGGAGGCTTGGACCAACTTCAATAGTTCAACGGCGTTGGTTGGAAGGTTCTTCTGCTTCAATGTGAGACGGTCTTGTGCTTCAGGAAAGGGAAGGCTATTTTCTTCCCTTGTTCGTGTAGGTTCCGGACCAGATGACGTAGAGCGTCGGGCAGGGTCTCAGGATCCTCAAGCTTAGTGAGGATAATCCGTTTCTCCATTTCATCATAATTAAATGGTATCGCGGTATCACGTCGTGGTGGCTGAGCGAGGGTTCGGGAAGGGAGGGGGTGGCCCTCGCTTAGAACCTGATGGACCGGTGCGGTAGATGCAATGTCTAAACCGATGTTCTTGAAGCACTGGCGAAAATGGTAAGGTAATATTACAGTCTTTACATTGGAATCGCTCTGTAGGGGTGGCGGTCGGTGAACCGAAGGAATTCTTTCGAAACATTATTGAAGGGATGATATCCGGCAGCACCATTTAGACCACGATGGAATTGTTCAATATACGCATTTCCTCGAGAATTTCCTATACTAGTTATTCGTAGTTTAATAGTATGGAGTCTGCAAAATTCTATGAATGTTTCGCTATTTAAATTTGTACCATGATCAGAGGTGATCGTCAGTGATGTACCGTGATGTGAAATAAAGATAAGGAGGCTTTTTAATGTTTCTTCCACGTTCATGTGTTCTATGCTTGACCGTATCGCGAGAAAGTATTAAAAATGTCCTTTACTGGATTGAAGTCGGTTTTTAGAGGTACTAGGAAGATTTAATAAATTGTCTCTGTCTTTATTAGAATCATCCGGTTCTGCGATATGGATTCGTTTTCCGCTGCGTTGATTTCAATGCGTGAATGAGTATCTGCGTTACAATTAGCTTTACATTTTCTATAAACTATTTCATAATCATACTCAAGTAATTTTAATCTCCATCTAATTAATCGCGAGTTCGGTTCTTTCAATGAAAGTAGCCATTGTAATGGTTTATGATCTATAACAATTTTGAATTGTTTCACTGCCAAAACTATTGCCAAAAGTTCTTTGTCGATCGTTAAATAAATTCCCTCATCAGGGTTTAAAGTACCTGAGGCATATGCCATAGGTAAATTGCCACCAATCAAACCTACACTTAAAACGGCTCCTAATGCATAGTTTGAAGCGTTAGTTGTTACTATAGGTAAATGGTTTAGTGAAATTTGGATATTTTAATATTGAGTCATTGCAAAGTAGAGTTTTACATTGTTCGAAGGTGTTAACGTAATGTGAGGTTAATTCTATCTTTTCTCTCTTGTTTAAGCATTGTGTTAGGGTTTTGGTTACCTTAGCAAAGTTTTTAATGAATCATTGATGGTTTTACAACATCAAATCCTGGGTCACTATCAGGATCATCACCTGCTGTACTGTCTTTATCGGAGTCAATATCGGATTGTATAGAAGTTGTCTCCTTGTCTACATTTGCTAATTCTTCACGTAATTCGTCTATTATAACAGCATCTAAACGAAAAGGTAGTTCTTCCCGTCTAAGTCTTCTTCTTTTCATTTCAACAGATTGAGACACTTTGCTGTATGGTGGGAGAAATAATAACCCCTATTCATTTTTTTTGTAGTCATATTTGTGTAAAAAAAAATTTAGATCCTAAACAGCCGTCCTTTTAAAAGGACAGTAGGCATTTGAATAAGCATTTTTATTCCAAACAGAAAGGCAAGTTATAGAGTTATAAGACAGCTCCTGTGATAAATTATAATAAAACAATACATTAATCGATTAATCCTTGGTATGATATCGTTTAAAGCAGATAACGTTGAAGTGCTGCTTTACATTTATCACATTTGGTCGACAATTTTTTATGGAATAACCTGCATCTTGTTTGCTTTTTTTCGGTTATAATGAGATGATTCACATAGTCATAGCGAGAATCAGCAGTTTCTAGTTGAGAAAGTGTCGCAAACTTTCGTTAATTACCTCCCAAAATTGACATAACTAATTGTTCGTAATATGAAGATTGGAAAAACTTTGGCGGTTGTTGTAGAACAAACAAAAAAGCTCAAAACCCCAACGCCAAAACACGACACTGTAGTTGTCCGTAATTGTTCGTGTTCGAAATTTCAAATTGTCTAACCTGTCTCCTTGACATCTATGTAATTGCCATGAGTTTTGTACAGTTAAATGCAGCATATGAAATATAAGAGGTATATACCATTTTTTTCCCCTGAAGAGACTAACGTTTTGGTTTGAAAAGTCAACAACCTCCCATATTACGATTATAAATGAAAATGTTGTGAGGTTAACCTACAGTTATTTTTTTGCTTTGCCGAATATCAGCCAACAGCGTGGATAGAATGAACTGGTATTAAACTAGATGCCAATGACATTATATTGTCAAGCCATTTCACTTCAACAATTCATTTTTCGTTTGATTTGTAATAAGTAAAAACTCCTCTTATTCTTTTTAATTTCATTGTTTCTGATAAAAGGGCATTTTCATGTACAATTCTCTCGTATTGTAGCTGTGATACGTACTCCCCTATTGGTCATTTCTTCCAACAAAGGAATGGTTGTAAAGAAGTCACAAAAGATATGATACGAATATATCGGAACCGATAGAAGAACATCTAGATAGTGTAAAATGATAGATAGCCCTAAGCCAAATTCTTTGTTCTTTGAGTTTATATATTATTTGCTCCCTCGTAGGGTTCAAACCATGTTCCATAACCTGAGTTAGTAGTCTCATTCCAGAGTTTATATCCGTATTTTATCGGCTCACTCAGACTGAATTGGTTGCAGCCATGATGCCCGAAATATACTATCAGCTTCATCAACACTGATTTTCGGATAAAGCAGCAAATTTCTGAAAACTGTTGTTCATTTTATTGAATAAGTGCTTTAATTTTGCAAATTTATCTGACTGATCTAAATTATTATTGTCACAGCAATGCAAGTTACTGAATACTTATATATTAAAAACGATCTCGAGAGAGGGAATTTACTAATTCATAGTAAGTGTCACGGGTATGTTAGTAAAATAATTGCAAAAAATCATCATCTTATTTTTAGTTACATTTTTATTCTATTTCAATTAGTAGCATACATATTTGAGAATACAACAAACATGCTCAAAATGCCATCACTCCAATAATATGAGAATAATTCACAAAACGAATTCTGATTTGAAGCAGTACACTAGGGGTCACCAATTAGTACACCATTCATGTACTATCTGGAGTATGCTATTGTATTTTTTCTCTAATTCTTTCCTCGAGTTTCCTTCTACAAGGATGAGGAGGTTATCAACATAGGCGATGGATGTTTTTGTATCGTCGACGTTGTCTAGCTGCCATAACAGTTGTTTTATTTTTATGTCCCAGAAGAGAGGTCCGTAGATCGACCCTTGCGGACAACCCTTGGACATCTTTTTGGAGACCCGTTCATTGGCGCTGCTGATAATGGCGTAACGGTCTTTGCAATAGTCAACCAGACTTTTTTAAAGCTCCAGTGAACATCTCATGCCCCGAAGTTGTTTGAACAAACTGGTTGGGATGTACTCCATATGGTTGTCTTACGAGGGGAGGGCACGGCTTTGGGGAAACGAATTTGGATTATTTTTGGCATAGCGGTAGCATATCATGTCCAATTCTTATCTGTAAAGTATTAAAGCGCAATACTTAGAAATACCCGAGAAGAATAGATTCAAAGTTTCCCTTGAAGTTGCTAACTAGTTGTAGCGTAAACGTTACTCTGCAGACTCGTATTCCGTATTCACGGGTTCCAGTCTCATTATGTTTAGGTGTTTTTTTTTCGACCTCGAACAGTGCGTCAACTTACTAGGCGATGCTTCCAATGGCGACGTATAAGACGACCTGGATATGCTCGGCGACGATAATATCTGGACGGGCGATAACCTTTCTACCATCGTTACTGCCATTTCATCATCTTCCCAGTACGGATTCTCACTGTGAATTATCAAAAAACGACTATTAAACGCATCATCTTCATTATACAAAAAATTTGAAATAAATATAATCGGTCCATTAAACGACATAATTTTTGAACTTTGACCTTTCACAGGATGAGCATAGCTCCGTCCCTCAACTAAACGCTTCAAACGAGCCAATGAAATTTTGACATGTCAAATTTTTCAAAAACAATCACTTGATGAAAATTTACATCTAAATCCTCAAATGGAAACATACCGAAATCAGGATAAAATACAAACGGCATGGACTTCAAACCAATAAAACGTTCAATAAGGGTTGACTTTCCCGTATTTGGGGGTCCCCATAAATACAAAGCCTTCTGCTTAAACGACCGTAAATCACAAACACGAGAATTCCACCACTCGGCTACACGCATTGCCCAATTACAATTTACTTGAGTAATTGTGCGATAACCACCAAAAGATACACCCTGCTTTTTATGAAAATCAACTAAATAATTTTGAAGATACTTATACAACGTACGATGTTCAACTACAAAGGGATCAGTAAAAGTTCTACAATCTGTATCCCCAATACGGGTAAGAACAATCCTCGCCTATGAAACCTGAGTAGTGGTGGCTTTGACAGGTAACAGGTAGCAAAGGTGTACAAAATCGTATCCCAAATTCGTTAAAGTATAAAGCTCTATTTAAATAGTTTTTTTCTTTAAGTCGATTGAATATTTTTGTATGTAGTTCTTTATGTTCTTGAACGTAATTATTGAGAATGATTTCGTTAGTTATTTCCAGTGGATGATTAAGATTAATATGTTCGTTAATTATTTGGAAATGGGTATATTGCAATTCGGCACATGTTCCGTTAATATAAGCTATTATGACGTATTTAATAAAAATATTATTGTTCTTATTGGGATGCTCTAATTTTAGAGCTTGCATGGACTCTTTTAGTGTGGAATGGAATCGTTCAACATACGCATTTCCTCGAGAATTTCCTATACTAGTTATTCGTAATTTAATATTACGGAGTCCGCAAAATTCTATGAATGTTTCGCTTTTTAAATTTGTACCATGATCAGAGGTGATCGTCAGTGATGTACCGTGATGTGAAATAAAGATAAGGAGGCTTTTTAATATTTTTCCACGTTCATGTGTTCTATGCTTGACCGTATTGCGAGTAACACCTGTCAGCCTTTTTGCAGCGTCTGCATTTATAGTTTGCTCAAGTACTAGGACAATAGGTTGTCTTGAAAATGGTTTGGTGGTTCTTTTGATTCCAAAGCAGCCCTTTTGATATCCTTCATACAAATCAGGATGAGTTTCAACAACTCTTAGTAGATTATCATAGTATTTTACAGTCCACCTTGCATAGTTCTGTTGATTACATATGTAAAAAATATTTGTAATTTTAGGTAAGACTGATTTGAAAAGTTGAAAATCTCCAATTCGAATACTTCGAGATAAGTCTAAGTAGTGATGGATTAAATTTATATAAATTAGATAAAATTGGGATGTTTTACCATGCTCCCCGTTAAGACTTTGTTGCTTGTAAATGCCGTAGTTATTTATCAGCTTTTTCAGGTTTTCATTTTCAATTTCAAACGAAGTCATTTCACAGTCTTGAAGCCTTTTAACTTCGCCTATTATATCTTCCGTTAAAGTTATATTATCATTTTCTAAACATGATTTAAAATGGAGTATTTCTAGTCCTAATGCTACCAAAGGATGCAATCTTTTGCAGCGATTGAAGTGTTTTCCGTCTAAGAATCCATTTACCGATCCAATTTGCCAACAAACCACTCTCAACCATAACATTAGTTAAATCACAGTCACTAATCACTTTACCGATAGCTTTGAAGTAGGCCATCATTATGTGAAACGGTCCTAAATGAATAAATAGAATATCAAATGTAGGTTTTTCTGTAGCTTATATTTGTAGCGCTACTTTAGCTATAGCAAGATCGTAGTTGCTGTAAATCTTCAGCTATTTTTTTACTTTGTTTTATAGTTTCCAAAACGATTGATGTACTGGTTGGCGATGTATTTATTGGAGTTAAGGATGATATAAGCTGTTGGGGACTATCATGATCATTAATCTTGCTATTGAAACCCACCCAAATAGGCACATCAGGTAATTCTAAAGGGTGACTAATCATCCATATGCTGTCAATTTCATTGTTTCTTTGAGAGTCTATACTTATATTCCACATTATCAACCGAAAATTCCAAATCACATGTCATTTTGGGCTTTTTGGGGTATGGCAATTCATCGATACTTATTTCTTCGAAAGTTCTTCTCCTTCCTTTTTTCTTTTATTCGGTGAATTTTTTGCAGTACTTTCACTTGGAGCTTCGGACATATCAGATTCTTCAGTAGCATTTACATCGATATTTTGATATATAATTCCTACTGTGTCGTGTAAAGTATCCTTACCACTTGTCGTTTTAACAAAACGGTCAAAATTGTCATATGCCACACCAGTAAAAATCTCTGGCTTTTTTTTTTATCTTTTCTGGACATAAGCTAGACTTTTCCATTGACGTAAACGTAGTTTCGATTTCTAATTCTTCAACGCCTTGATAACTACAATAATACAGTGTTCATACCTATTAATTATAGCAATTATTTTTCGACTGCTTGTTAAGCTCTTTAAAGTCATACCTAACATGATATGCTTTGACGTCTTAACTTGACCATTATGAACTCCAAAAATAACATCTTGGTAAAAAGAACGAACTTGACGAGCACATTTTATGCTATTTTTTCGTTTTTGGTTAAATCCACCAAGATGAGTAATGTAAAAGTCAGATAATTCTTGCTCTAGTTTATAGCAAATTATCCAAGACTGACTCATCTATTGCTTGCAAATATTTTGGGGCTATTATTTTTTTATTACGAGCAGTAAAAAATGGAATATCTTTAGAAAACATTTTCAGAATTTTCTCTTCAAGGTGGTGTGCTGTAAAAGTGGCAGCAATAGAATTGTCTTGACTAATTTTTTCCAATGAATCCATATATAATTCATGTAAATATACCAACAAAAAACAGCGCCCTTTTTTAATCACGTCTTCGTTAATGATTGTACTAATTTCATTAAAAACTATTTGATGATACTCCCGCTGATAATGCCATTCAGTTTTGCTAAAAGCTGCTTTTAATGAAGATAACTTATTATTAAAGTCAACTCGGCATTCTCTACGGTAATAAATTTTAAGCCCAGAAAAATTATCCAATTTATTTAACAAATTTTTATATTCTTCGTGATCTTCAATATTGGATCTGACACTGAATTTAAATACATTGACATCAGCTGTATGAAGCGGAAGTACTTTAATCTCAATTTTTTCTTCTTTTTACTACTAAATATACAAGCTGTTTCATTACTACCAGCAACACCAGTTACACCACCACCAGAATCAGTTGAAATATTTACGTCCTGAGTTACAATATTATTATCACTAACATTCGGTTCAAATACGTTAGAGTCATCTTGAAAAGTTGGAGAATGTGGATTTATTGATTCAGAAATTGGAGTTTGCTGTGATTTCGTGGAAGACTCTGTAGGTGTAGGCTGTAAGTAACTTTCATCTTGCGAAGTTGTTGAAGATTGTGCTTCTCTTGGCTGGGAAAATAAAATTTGTTGAGATGTTGAGGGTTCTGTTGATAAAGACTGTGAATCAGATAGTTTTGGACTCAACTACAGAACTTACTTGTTTCTTTCCCCTTTTATTTTCAGCACTTAAAGATTCAGAAGTAAAATATTTTTTCATGAGACCGGTAAATGCTTTATAACATGCCCTGTGGTAGCCACTGTCAGTATATTAATTAGGAAAAGTTTTTTTATTTGAGATTATGTATTTTTGTCAATTTTAAAATAGTTTGACATTTTTTTAAAGTCTCATCAGAAAATATTATTAAATCGTCACCACTTTTTTGACAGACAAAACAAAATACTAATACTCACTCATGATTATATTTTATAAAAACTAGATCTTATTTATTTTATAAACTGCCGGAAAATAATACAACGTTTACTACGAGTATAACCTTTCACCACAAAACACATAACATCAGCGTAGCCAGGTTCAATAGATAGAATACGTCGCAATTTTGTTGGAGTGTGCGACGTCAAGCAGCTCCGGTCGCTCCCATGAAACGCCAACGTCGGTAACGATGTCGATGGAGTCCTTCACGAAGAGGAGTTCCGGGTTCCTCAGACGGCCGTCGGGGTTCCGGAACCTGGATTCGGTTCTAGTTTCCCAGCCCTTTTTTCGAGCAGCATCGACAGGATTCCTACCAGGTGTCGTGTTCGTAATCCGTTCGTAGTGCATCAACAGACACTTGACGAATGTGGCTGGTGGTTTCCACAGCACGACAGCCGGCTCAACAGCGGAGTTGTTCGAAGAGGAGGCGTTGGTTGTGGAGGCCTCCTACAGTTGGTAAAACCCCAGCTCGAAGATGGATGACCGAGACGTAGGTAGAGCCGTTCCAGAAAGATGGAGGGGAAGGGATCCAGTTGGTGACCTGTGACGGTGAGGAATGTGCGGTCAGTCCGGAGAATGGGGCGGAAGCTTCAAGGCGGTTACCCCANTTCACGAAGAACAAAGGGTCTCGCCGCTGCGTCCAGTACAGGGATAAGTCCCTGCACATAGCTTGCCAATATAAAGGTAAGCATTGGGAGCGATCTATGCATACGGCCAATGTATAGAATGCTTGGTTATTTAGCTAGGGCCTAGGTGGCAAACACCTATTGTTTCAGGTAGGCCTTAATCTTCATCAAGGATACTTCATCGGACACAACTACATAACCAACCGAGTTCGACTATGTTGAGACATCGCAAGGGGGGCCCAACAAGTACGTCGGCCCGCGTAAGTGTTTAAACTGTCTATGACATTGTATTGTTCTAATTGAGGGTTTTGTTTATTTCCTTACATGTTGTTTTACATTCATTGCCGCATGCCACTTCGCAAGATGTAACTCTCGAGGGGAACCCACTGGTTGCTATGTAAAGCTGGTAGGAGGAAATAGCTGAATGGTTATTGGTATATATANGGATTCACCTTCATGAGGCTGAAAACAGAGAGGGCTCTGTATCAAAGGGTTACATCACCGACTCTTTCCTATTTCTACAAGTTGTAAGCACTATTAATGTAATTTTATTATTCAATATTTTGATTGTAGCACTCATATACTTTATTTATATCAAAATAAAGAATCGTTAACCTTAACAACATTTCATTTAATTATCGACATAACATTTAACTGTACAACTCAACCACCTTCTCCCTCCTCCTAACGTATTCCTACTTCTTTCCCTCTCACAACCAAATAACTTCTATTTAAAAACCGCATTCTTTGCAGTATAAACGCAAGAGTCAATAACATCATGTGACCAGTAACAGATTTAACAGTTACACGTTTACGATCGATGACGGTTCGTCACTTACCTACTCTTCTGTGCTAGAATCGGTTATCTTAGCCTACTACCAGTTATTCGTAGTTTAATATTATGGAGTCTGAAAAATTCTATGAATGTTTCGCTATTTAAATTTGTACCATGATCAGAGGGTGATGGTCAGTGGTGTATCGTGATGTGAAATAAGATAAGGAGGCTTTTGAATGTTTCTTCCACGTTCATGTGTTCTATGCTTGACCGTATTGCGAATAACACCTGTCAGCCCTTTTGCAGCGTCTGCATTTATAGTTTGCTCAAGTACCAGGTCAATAGGTTGTCTTGAAAATGGTTTGGTGGTTCTTTTGATTCCAAAGCAGCCCTTTTGATATCCTTCATACAAATCAGGGTGAGTTTCAGCAACTCTTAGTAGATTATCATAGTATTTTACAGTCCACCTTGCATAGTTCTGTTGATTACATATGAAAAAAATATTTGTAATTTTAGGTAAGACTGATTTGAAAAGTTGAAAATCTCCAATTCGAATACTTCGAGATAAGTCTAAGTAGTGATGGATTAAATTTATATAAATTAGATAAAATTGGGATGTTTTACCATGCTCCCCGTTAAGACTTTGTTGCTTGTAAATGCCGTAGTTATTTATCAGCTTTTTCAGGTTTTCATTTTCAATTTCAAACGAAGTCATTTCACAATCTTGAAGCCTTCTAACTTCGTCTATTATATCTTCCGTTAAAGTGATATTATCATTTTCTAAACATTTAAAATGGAGTATTTCTAGACCTAATGCCACCAAAGGATGCAATCTTTTGCAGCGATTGAAGTGTTTTCCGTCTAAGAATCCATTTACCGATCCAATTTGCCAACAAACTACTCTCAACCATAACATTAGTTAAACCACAGTCACTAATCACTTTACCGATAGCTTTGAAGTAGGCCATCATTATGTGAAACGGTCCTAAATGAATAAAAGGAATATCAAATGTAGGTTTTTCTGTAGCTTGTATTTGTAGCGCTACTTTAGCTATAGCAAGATCGTAGTTGCTGTAAATCTTCAGCTATTTTTTTACTTTGTTTCATAGTTTCCAAAACGATTGATGTACTGGTTGGCGATGCATTTATTGGAGTTAAGTATGATATAAGCTGTTGGGGACTATCATGATCATTAATCTTGCTATTGAAACCCACCCAAATAGGCACATCAGGTAATTCTAAAGGGTGACTAATCATCCATATGCTGTCAATTTCATTGTTTCTTTGAGAGTCTATACTTATATTCCACATTATCAACCGAAAATGTCATTTTGGTCTTTTTGGTGTATGGCAATTCATCGATACTTATTTCTTCGAAAGTTCTTCTCCTTCCTTTTTTCTTTTATTCGGTGAATTTTTTGCAGTACTTTCACTTGGAGCTTCGGACATATCAGATTCTTCAGTAGCATTTACATCGATATTTTGATATATAATTCCTACTGTGTCGTGTAAAGTATCCTTGCCACTTGTCGTTTTAACAAAACGGTCAAAATTGTCATATGCCACACCAGTAAAAAGTTTTGGCTTTTTTTTATCTTTTCTGGACATAAGCTAGACTTTTCCATTGACGTAAACGTAGTTTCGGTTTCCAATTCTTCAACGCCTTGATAACACTGGTTAACAAATTTTAAGGTTTTGTTAATCCATGAAATGAGTTGTGCTAATTGCGAAAGAATACCTCTAAATATACATTTTGATGTAAGTTTTAAGGTCGAGTTAGCTCGCGTTTTTTGTGGAATCAAATAAAAATCTTTTGACTTAAGATAACATTATATTCATAAATCACATATTATAAAATTTAAAAATGAGTTAATATATTGCTTTTCCGTTTATAAATAATATCTACAGCCTCTCTCTTCAACGTCCAGCAGTAGTCTGCTAACATAGCAGGACTCCATTTGTCCTGGTATCGCTGTTCCATGCCTGAAATATCCTGATGAAAACGTTCACCATGTTCGTCGCTAACATCTCCCATATTTTCAGGACAAAAATCCAAATGTGAGTCGAGAATGTGTATTTTGAGGGACATTTTGCAACCGAGAGCGTACAATGCTTGGATCATATTCTTAACCAGGTTTTCATAGTCTTCAGATTTTTTTTTACCCAAGAAATTTTGAAAAACTTTTATCATGGATGTCCAGGCCTGTTTTTCCTTTCTATTCAATGTGCTTTCAAAAGTCTTGTCATTCATTAATTCTTTTATTTGAGGTCCTGTGAAAATTCCTTCTTTTAACTTGGCATCTGTCATTTTTGTAAACTATTGAAAAGCTTGACCTTCGCGATTCAGTGCTTTTACGAAGTTTTTCATCAATCCTAATTTTATATGCAGAGGTGGTATAATAATATTTTCTTTTTGCACTAAAGGTGGATAAAAAACATTTTCAGTTCCTGGTGTAAAAGCTTTTCGTAACGGCCACACTTTTTTTATGTAATGGTTTTCCCTGTCGCGACTGTCCCAAAGACACAAGAAACAGCAATACTTTGTGTAACCCTGTTGCATGCCTAAAATGACTGTAATCACTTTAAAGTCTGCACATATTTTCCAAGAATATCTTTCATATTTTATCATTTGTAATAGATGTTTAATATTTTCATAAGTTTCTTTTAAAGATACAGCATAACCGACAGGAATAGAAGGATATGTGTTACCGTTGTGCAATAATACAGCTTTTAAACTGGTTTTAGACGAGTCTATGAATAATCTCCAAGCATTTGGTTCATGCTTCATTCCGAAAGCTTCGAACAGCGCATCAATATCGTTGCAGTAAACGAGATGATTCTTATCGTCCATACTAAAAAAAGCTACAAGATCATCATGTCGGTTCCGAAAAACAGTAATTTTTGTTCCCTTTGCCAAGAGATTCCATTGCTGGAGACGCGAACCAAGAAGTTTAGCTTGTGATTTTGATAAACTTAGGTCTCGTACTAGATCATTTAATTCTGGTTGAGTAATTAGATGGGGTTGCAGTACCTGGCTGTGAGGACTAAAATCAGGATCCGTAAGATCGTCTTCTTCAGTGCTAAGCTGGTCAATTTCTTCAGAAGCATCCATTGGTGGCGCCGGAACGGGGTGATTTTCACCATGCGGGCGAGGTCTTTGAGCAGATGGCGTTTCAATATAATTATGTTTTCTCTTTTTGCGCATATTAAGCCCTTCTGTCTTATTTATGCAAAAATAACAATCTTCAATGTGATCCTTTTGTTCTTTCCACAGCATCGGTGTTGCGAAAGGCAAACATGATCGGCGGCCGGATAGCCAATCTCGCAAGTATTTACTACAACTCGAGCATATTACATGCGGAACCCAGGGCTTGTCTTGATTTTTCACTGGTATTCCGAAATAAAGTTCGTAAGCACGACAGATTCTGGGACTGAAGTTTTCGCTCGTATTTTTTGTAGTGAATATACCACACACGTAACAAAAATTGTTAGGATTGCTTTCACAGGAACGAGGCATATCAAAAATATAAATTCACAAAGTTTTACTTAAAACTTCACAATAAAAACTAAAAACAAAATTTGTTTGATACACTTAAGACGTTGCTGTAGGTTACAGTGCTATTACCATATCATACACTAATTGTATTTAACGGTGTTTGATAGCGAATGCCAGCGCAATCTTAACGTTCTTTATGATGTATTAAATCTAGTATAGTAGGGCCGTATTGTAATAACAAACAAGTCGAAACTTGCGAGAGTGCGGCGAACGCAATACAAGATTAAACTTGCATAGCTCGATAACTCGAGCTAAGACACTTGTAATATTATAACTGATGATTACTATTTACCAAGTACTACCATTGTTAACCAGTGTAATTAATACAGTGTCCATACCTATTAATTATAGCAATTATTTTTCGACTGCTTGTTAAGCTCTTTAAAGTCATACCTAACATGATATGCTTTGACGTCTTAACTTGACCATTATGAACTCCAAAAATAACATCTTGGTAAAAAGAACGAACTTGACGAGCACATTTTATGCAATTTTTTCGTTTTTGGTTACATCCACCAAGATGAGTAAAGTAAAAGTCAGATGATTCTTGTTCTAGTTTATAGCAAATTATCCAAGACTGACTCATCTATTGCTTGCAAATATTTTGGGGCTATTATTTTTTTATTACGAGCAGTAAAAAATTGAATATCTTTAGAGAACATTTTCAGAATTTTCTCTTCAATGTGGTGTGCTGTAAAAGTGGCAGTCATAGCAATACAATTGTCTTGACTAATTTTTTCCAATGAATCCATATATAATTCATGTAAATATACCAACAAAAAACAGCGCCCTTTTTTAATCACGTCTTCGTTAATGATTGTACTAATTTCATTAAAAACTATTTGATGATACTCCCGCTGATAATGCCATTCAGTTTTGCTAAAAGCTGCTTTTAATGAAGATAACTTATTATTAAAGTCAACTCGGCATTCTCTACGGTAATAAATTTTAAGCCCAGAAAAATTATCCAATTTATTTAACAAATTTTTATATTCTTCGTGATCTTCAATATTGGATCTGACACTGAATTTAAATACATTGACATCAGCTGTATGAAGCGGAAGTACTTTAATCTCAATTTTTTCTTCTTTTTACTACTAAATATACAAGCTGTTTCATTACTACCAGCAACACCAGTTACACCACCACCAGAATCAGTTGAAATATTTACGTCCTGAGTTACAATATTATTATCACTAACATTCGGTTCAAATACGTTAGAGTCATCTTGAAAAGTTGGAGAATGTGGATTTATTGATTCAGAAATTGGAGTTTGCTGTGATTTCGTGGAAGACTCTGTAGGTGTAGGCTGTAAGTAACTTTCATCTTGCGAAGTTGAAGATTGTGCTTCTCTTGGCTGGGAAAATAAAATTTGTTGAGATGTTGAGGGTTCTGTTGATAAAGACTGTGAATCAGATAGTTTTGGACTCAACTACAGAACTTACTTGTTTCTTTCCCCTTTTATTTTCAGCACTTAAAGATTCAGAAGTAAAATATTTTTTCATGAGACCGGTAAATGCTTTATAACATGCCCTGTGGTAGCCACTGTCAGTATATTAATTAGGAAAAGTTTTTTTATTTGAGATTATGTATTTTTGTCAATTTTAAAATAGTTTGACATTTTCTTAAAGTCTCATCAGAAAATATTATTAAATCGTCACCACTTTTTTGACAAATAAAACAAAATACTAATACTCACTCATGATAATATTTTATAAAAACTAGATCTTATTTATTTTATAAACTGCACGGAAAATAATACAACGTTTACTACGAGTATAACCTTTCACCACAAAACATAACATCAGCGTTGCCAGGTTCAATTGATAGAGTACGTCGCAATTTTGTTGGAGTGTGCGACGTCAAGCAGCTCCGGTCGCTCCCATGAAACACCAACGTCGGCAACGATGTCGATGGAGTCCTTCACGAAGAGGAGTTCCGGGTTCCTCAGACGGCCGTCGGGGTTCCGGAACCTGGATTCGGTTCTAGTTTCCCAGCCCTTTTTTCGAGCAGCATCCGACAGGATTCCTACCAGGTTGTCGTGTTCGTAATTCGTTCGTAGTGCATCAACAGACACTTGACGAATGTGGCTGGTGGTTTCCACAGCACGACAGCCGGCTCTGCAGCGGAGTTGTTCGAAGAGGAGGCGTTGGTTGTGGAGGCCTCCTACAGTTGGTAAAACCCCAGCTCGAAGATGGATGACTTAGACGTAGGTAGAGCCGTTCCAGAAAGATGGAGGGGAACGGATCCAGTTGGTGACCTGTGACGGTGAGGAATGTGCGGTCAGTCCGGAGCATGGGGCGGAAGCTTCAAGGCGGTTACGCCAGAAACACCGTTGTTCCCTCTGTGATCCATACGGTTGACACAACCTAGCAAGGCGTTCGGCTAGTTAGTATGAGTATGTGCGGCGAATCCAGGATGGGAAGGAGTTGTGGATCGTCGCACTGTGTGAGGTTGTGTAGCCATTTGAGGAGTATGTCTGGCATGCGGGCTGCGAAACAGGGAAGTCCAAGCCCGCCAGCCTTGATCTTGGCGTACAGGAAGGCCTTACACGATGACGAGGGCAGATGGAGGATCGTCTTCACTGTACGGCGAATGCCCTTGTCTACCAAATCGAGCGCTCGACGGGATACAGAGGGGAACTGAAACTGATAGAAGAATTTCGGAAGGAGATAAGTTATTGCCAGTTCCAGTTTTTGCCACGGATTCAACGGGGCATTCTTGATTAGCTGCAGGGCGGTAGAGATGTCGGTGGGGATGGGCGTTTGGGTTCGACTAGGGTGGAAACGATACCCAAGATACCTGAATAGTTCTTCGGGACTAATTTGGGGAATGGGATCACCGCCAATGTACACACGGCTCTTGGTGGAGGTGTACAGTTTCTGTCTTACCGGTAGTAGATTGTCGCTGAGGTGCGTGCACTTATTGCTGTTTAATTGCATGCCTCTTGTTTGAGTGAAGTGGTCGACCACCCTGACAAGATGTTGATCGTCAAGGGAAGTCGAAATGAGGACCAGGTGATCCCCATAGCCCAGGATGCTGTATTTGTTTTCCCGGAAATGAATGCCGGGCTATTGTGGTTTTGAGTCTGTACAAGAGCTCGTCCATAACGGCGTTGAAGAGAAGGGGAGAGATGGGATCCCTTGTTTGACGCCACGTTCGATGTTTATTGGTGGGGAGGTGTGTTGGCTGCAGGAGATGGTGATAGTACAGCTCGTCAGTGAGAAGATGATATATCTGGTGAAGCTGGGATCCACATCCAAACGAACGAGGGCTCGCTCAATGACGGTGTGAGAGTCTGTGTCGAAAGTCTTGTGCAGGTCGAGGGTGGTGATGTGATAGGGCCTGAAATGTTCCCGTTGATGTTGGATGAGGGCCACAAGTGACAGCGTTGGCCAGGGTGCCGTCAAGAGGGATGAAGCCTCACTGGGACCTACTGAGAGGAAGGGTGACGAGCGTCTTGGCCACGATACGATGGAAAATTCCGACCAGGAGTGGTGCGACGGTAATGGACCTCCAGTTGTTGATGTTGAAGTTAGCTATCACTTTTGGGATCAAGGTGGTACGGCATTTGCGCAGTGTGGGAGGAGAGGCTCCAGTAAGCAACATAAAGTTGAATAGAAGAGCCAGACGTCGAGTGGGTATATGATTGACGTCGCGCAGGCGCATACCATCAGATCCAGCAGTATCAGACATCTTAGTAGTTGATTCCAGATGTCCTCTTCGGTGGCGGGAGCAAAGAAAAGATTGTGTGAAGAAGGTTTGATATCCACAGTGAAGGAAGGCTTTTGCCGATGTCGGGCATGGCAAAGATCCAGGAGTAAGCCCCATAAAGGTGATTTGGATGGGAGGTGGTCAGCGGCTGCTCTAGATCAAGACTGTCGATGACCTTTTGGGCAAGCATGACTCTATTGGTTTTGTAGAGTTCTTAGGCTAGTCGGTAGCGGGTGACTCTGGCTCGTCGCTTCGAGTGTTGATGAGCAGGAGTCTTCGGGGGTTGGGCAGTCCAGGACGGTTTCCGCATTGGCGTTTAAATGGAGGAGGGGTTGTAATAGTGTGTTGTCCCCTACGGTGGTGGCGTCGTCGGACAGCAGCAGCCGTAGGTATTCTACTACTGGGTCATTTACGGTTGTCGTCCGGTAGAGTTCGGGAAGGGAGGCGATGAGCTTAGCTGCGGTGAGCTATTGTCCGGGGCTCGAGGGTCTTCAGGGGCACTCGAGATGAAAGTGTCGGACTCCGGGGTAGCGGGTGTTATTGAAATGGAGGGTATGAGGGCAGCAAGCTCGGAAGGGTCCTTCCCGGGTTCTGCTTCTTGGAAGTCGGTGCCGATTCGGTCTATCTCTGTTCTGTAACGTTGGGAGCGCCTAGGGTTTTGATGGGTATTACGTCATGGTTGAATTTCTCAGAGATATGCCTTTGTAGTTGTGAAACTTGTCCTCAAAAGCGTAGTTCTTCCAGGACGATGTGATATACTTCCAGGGTTGAGAATCGGCTCTCCTTTCAGCAATCGGATTCTTCAACCTTGGCTTCATACTCGGTGTGGCAAAAGTGTTGACTAAGACCGGTCTTGGTCTTAAATTCCCTATCGCACCATTTACATTGTAGCTCAACGGGAGGGTGGCAGTAATAGCGTTGGTGTTGTTTTAATCTCTCTAAGGATGCGTAACTCTTGCCGCATAAGTCGCAGGTTACAGGTGGAGAAGGTGAAGGGGTATCATTAACAGAACTGCAGTTACTCCCAGAAGAAGTGTCAATGGCAGGCCTGCAATTGGGCACCGGCAGGTAATCGGCAGGGGAGGAATTCCGTAGAGGACAGTGGAGCTTGATGTGACGTGGAAGACTCCTTTTTAAGGCGAAGGAACGTCCACAAAGATGACAAGTGGAGCGCTCATCAGGCATGGATAGTGACGCATTTGACCGTTCTTCAGGTGTAGTTACACAGTGGCTCGGGGCATTCCCGTTTGGGGTCGTAGCGGGCGGAGCCTTATTTCCGGCCCGTACGTTGGAAAATGCAGCAGAGCACAGATGGCCCGATTTTTTTCCTTCTCGCAACGTTCGATAGAAACGTAGGTGTTTTAGTTAAATAAAAAATATATAGATATATATATGAAATGGAAATGAAATTATTTATTTACAAAGCACTATCTAAAGAGATAGAACAAACAAAAGAACATACTCACATTCATACCTTAACAATAATATATACAATCAACATTCATTCGTAGCTACAGGAGCTAAATGTAGCTAATTACAGCTAGAGTGGGTAGCTACTAGAGCTAACGGTAGCTACTAGAGCTAAAAGTAGCTACAAGAGCTAAAGGAGAGCCGAATGGTTCTGAATATCGATTTTTTTTTGTTTTCGGGGAAGAGGGGAAATCTTCAAAAGACACCCTGCCGTCCGTATGACAGGATGGTGTTGGATTCACTCTGAAGGAGCGCCTACCAACTAAAACCCCTCTACCTCAGGCCGTTCTAGGACCAATGAAGTTGGTCCTCTTCAGCCATATGTGTAATTTTGTAATCTGATTTGTGATTTTAAATTTTAGGTTTAGAGTGTTACTTGTGTGTGGGGTGTGTGTGTTTGTATGTAGTTGAGTTGGTTTTGTGGTTATCTGATGGAGTTAGGTAGGGAATTGAGGTGGTCGATGTAATCATCGGAAAGATCGAGTGTAATGGACAGGAGTCGGGCGGGAGGGAAAGTGACTTTTTGTTTGAGTTTGGTGGTTATTCTTCGGGGAGGTTGTGTAAGTGTATGTGTGGAGATGGGGTTATTTGCTTGGATTGCCCTTTTAACAAATTTGATCTGAAGTGTGACGATACGGTCTGTGATGGGTGGGATATCTACGCTGTTGTACAGGTCTTCTGAAGGGAAGAATCTTCCTAGTCTGGCGATTTTTCTTAGGATTTCTCTTTCGGTGGTGAGGAGGACTTCTAGTTGGCTATCGGAAATGTTTGTTAGTGAGACTGCTGGGTAATTGATTAGTGGTCTTACGAAAGTTTTGTATGTGTGGAGCAGTGTTTCTATGCTACATAATTGTATGGTGCCGTTTACGAGAGATAAAACGTTTGCTCGCTTTCGAACGTTGTCTAGTGTTACTGCTAGATCCTTGTGTGGGTTCATAGTATGTGTGAGTGTTATTCCCAGTTATTTTATTTCCTTTTGTAGTCATAAACGGGTGCGGCAAACTGTGTACCTATCATGTGTGAATAATATTAGTTGTGATTTATCTGGGTTTGGTTTTAATCGCCATTTATTGAGCCATTGTTCTAGGAGTTTGATTTGACGTTTTAGTTTGCTGTTGCAGGAGTAGGAGGTTAAGCAGTTAGCCCAGTGCGCCGTATCGTCTGCATATAGACATAGGCTGACGGTGTTTTCGATAGGTTGGGATAGATCGTGGCAGAATATGTTGTAGAGATGCGGGGCGAGCACTGTGGCCTGTGGTACTCCTGCATTAAGTGAGAAAGTTCGCGAGAAAGTATTACCGATTTTGATTCGGGAGGGTCTGTTCGTTAGAAAGGAGTGTATTATCTTCACTAAGTGTGGTAGAAGGTTGATGTGAAGTAATTTGTACAAGAGGCCGTTATGCTATACAGTGTCGAAATCTCTTTCGAAATCTAATGCGATTGCAAGTGTGCAGCCGCCTGTGTTTATCTACGAAGTTACTTCAGATTGGAGTTTTAGGACTGAGTCATAGAGGGAGCGTCCCTTTCGGAACGCTGTTTGTGAATTTGGAATGATATGGTTGTGATCGCAGTATTCGGTTAGACAGGACGCGATAATACGTTCGAATATTTTTCCGGAGTTGTTTACTAGGGAGATAGGGCGGTATGATTTCGCGTCTATATGGTCTTTTCCTGGTTTAGGTATCATTATTATATTCGTGCTTTTCCAGGTTGTGGGATAATATCCGGTTGTAAGTATACCCTTGTAAATGCATGTTGTTTGAAGTACTTGTGTGGTATGTAAATTTATGGATCTAATGTGTGCCGCGACACGCTGTGGGGTCGTGTGTGTGGTGTGTAGTAATTCAATTGTATCCGCAAACGCGCTTGCTTTTTCTGCGGGTGTGTTACAAATCTGATTATTGACGATCAAGTGGCTGATGGGAATTGATTTTTTCCCGGTTAATGTTTTGAATTTTTTCCAGAATTGGGAGCCGTTATGGTAATTTAATTTTGATCAAGATTCGTGCCATCTTTTTTATTGATGGTTGTTGACTTCGCGGCGGATTAGGGCGTTTAACCTGTTCCATTCTGTTTTAATGAGTGGGTTGCGTGTTCTGGTGAAAAGTTTATATAATTCGCGCTTCTTTTTTATAATTTTGACAATTTCCGGTGACAACAGTTTTCTACCGATATATATATATATACGTTTTAATGGTGTGGTTTCGCTGACGGCGTTCTGAACAGTTAATTAGTTATTTATTAGTTAAGTTACTTCAATAGCGTTATCTATCTGGGATTGAGAATCCACTGTAATTGCTGAAAGTAGGGTTAGTATTTCTGACTCGGAAGAGATGTTTTTTGTTTGTGGAGGTGTCTCCAAAGGATGTGTGCCTTGCATTAAAGTCTCCTAGAACTACGGCTCTTGGGCATTTTGAGTCAACGGCAAGGTGCTTGCCTTTGCAATTGGGAGTGGAGGTTGTGCAGTATGAGGATGGGTGCTTGTCGCCACAACGGTAGCAGAGGGGTTCCCGTTGGACGCAAGAAGTTGTGTTATGGCCAAATGTGAAGCATTTGCCACACTGTAAAGGCTGAGGGCCAGGGGATTGAGACGGGACACAACGGTAGGTTTTTGAAAACATAGAGAATCCTTTAGAAAGGAGTCTGTCTATGGATTTGGGGCAATTAGAAATGATTCGGAAAAGGAAAGTGTCTTGACCGGTCTTTCTGGATTTAATACGCCAAGCGTTTTTGGCTAGGATATTTTGGTTTTTTAGGGACGAGAGGATATCGGTCGCTACAATGTTGGGTTCTACAGATAAAAATACACATGAAAAGGTAGGTTTGTGTAGTCTTGGGGATTGGGATTGGGAGTTGGATTCGCGGTTGGGTTGGTTAAGTTGGATAGTGATTCTTTCCGAAAGTAGGGACCGGATAGTCAGAAGTTTTTTAAACAGCTACGGGCCTTTTATTACCTCGGTATACGGTTAATGATAGGAATATAAGGGTAGGTATAGATTTAAGTAGTCCGTAGAGGTCTTTCTGATTGGAGTATTTATCAGGGATATTGGTTATGGTGGCTTCGCACAAGCTATCGGAATCGGAGAAGGAAGGAGATCTAGTAGGGGTTCTAGGGGATGAAGGGGAGCTAGTAGGGGAGGTGTATAGGGAGTCGAACGAACGAGTCCGCCGGAGGTTCACGGTTTTGAACGGCTGTTCGTCGATAGGGGATGGTGCGGGTCGTTTAGAGGTTGATGGTGTGGAGCCCATCTTCCGTTGCATTTTGAATAAAGAAGTTAACGAAAAAAAAAAGCAGCAGTGAGAGGGTCTCGCAAAGTGAGGTTGAGACACCGTCGTGTGGGTGGTCCGACGGGTGGACGGGTGGGCCTTGTTGAAGTTGATTTGGGCGGGGCATCCAAAAGTGAAGAGGATCTCGACTGTTAAAGATCAACGTTGCATGTGGAAACTCCCGGTTGGTGTGTGCGGGAGTAATATGTGGGCCATGGTTTTGAGGTA
This sequence comes from Agrilus planipennis, assembly GCF_000699045.2. NCBI lineage: Eukaryota > Metazoa > Arthropoda > Insecta > Coleoptera > Buprestidae > Agrilus > Agrilus planipennis. The sequence continues at coordinate 1,218,210 of NW_020438927.1, forward strand.
TCGAAGGAGAGGCACACGAAATCTTCGTACACGGGTTAAAGTTCGAAGACTTCCATCCTGCGGGAAAAGGAGGCTCGGACCAACTTCAATAATTCAACGGGGTCGGTTGGAAGGTTTTTCCGTCTCAATGTGAGACGGTCTTGTGCTTCAGGGACGGGGAAGGCTATTTTCTTCCCTTGTTCGTGTAGGTTCCGGACCAGCTGACGTAGAGCGTCAGGCAGGGTGTCAGGATCCTCAGGCTCAGTGAGGATAATCCGGTTCTACATTTCATCATAATTAAATGGTATCGCGGTATTACGTCTAGGTGGCTGAGCAAGGGGGGAGGGGGGATGGCCCTCGCTTAGAACCCGATGGACCGGTGCGGTAAATGAAATGTCTAAACCGATGTTCTTTAAGCGCTGGCGAAAATGGTAAGGTAATATTACAGTCTTTACATTGGAATCGCTCTGTAGGGGTGGCGGTCGGTGAACCGAAGGAATTCTTTCGAAACATTATTGAAGAGATGATATCCGGCAGCACTATTTAGACCACGAGTGGTGAGACGGCACAATAGTGACCGCAGGCAATCTCACGAGTGATTAGACGGTAAAGGTCGCAGCCGAAGGGGAGAGGGTTGTCGAAGGGTGTGGGAGCTGTATCAGTTAAAGGGGAAGCTGAGACAGTCGGAAAAGGTGTAAAAGCTCGAGGAATTCGCCGGATGTTAGGCGGAAATGAGCATTAGTGAGTTAACACCCTGTATTATTATATTTGAGCATTATATCGCTAATAGTACTAAAGTTTAAATAAACTATAAAATTATGATAATGAGTAACTAAACCTACATCGCCTTTTTTTTTGTAAGGATAAAATTTTCATTAGAATTTAGCATCGCTAAAAGCGCCCTTATCACCAATACAACTTTCTTCTTCACTTTCTAAAAGATGGTATAGAACAAAAGAGATGGGTTTTACCTTTCGCGGTCTCTTTAATTTTGATTTACGTGGCTTAGTGATGATAATTCTGTCAGGTGTTTCAACTAATTTTGTTTGTTTTCTGTGCGTCGGATTTGATTTACTCTTGTAACATTTTTGTGGGTTTCTCGTAGAGTACGTCTGGAAATTTAATAAGAAAAAGGATCTTCGTGATTTTTATTGGCAGTTTCATTCTTTTTTCTTGTATTTAAATCGTGTTTTTCTTTAAGTCGATTAAATATTTTTGTACGTAGTTCTTTATGTTCTTGAACGTAATTATTGAGAATGATTTCGTTAGTTATTTCTAATGGATGGTTAAGATTAAAATGTCCGTTAATTATTTGGAAAGGGGTATATTGGAATTCGGTATTTGTTTCTTTAATATAAGCTATTATGACGTATTTAATAAAAATATTATTGTTCTTATTGGGATGTTCTAATTTTAGAGCTTGCAGGGACTCTTTTAGTTCGGAAAGGAATCGTTCAACATACGCATTTCTTAGGTAAATGGTTTAGTGAAATTTGAATATTTTAAAATTGAGTCATTGCAAAGTAAAGTTTTACATTGTTCGAAGGTGTTAACGTAATGTGAGGTTAATTCTATCTTTTTTCTCTATTTTAAGCATTGTGTTAGGGTTTTGGTTACCTTAGCAAAGTTTTTAATAAATCATTGATGGTTCTACAACATCAAATCCTTGGTCACAGTCAGGATTGTCACCTGCTGTACTGTCGTTATCGGAGTCAATATCGGATTGTATAGAAGTTGTCTCCTTGTCTACATTATCTAATTCTTTACATAATTCGTCTATTATAACAGCATCTAAACGAAAAGGTAGTTCTTCCCGTCTAAGTCTTGTTCTTTTCATTTCAACAGATTGAGACACTTTGCTGTATGGTGGGAGAAATAATAACCCCTACTCATTTTTTTTGTAGTCATATTTGTGTAAAAAAAAATTAGATCCTAAACAGCCGTCCTTTTAAAAGGACAGGAGGCATTTGAATAAGCATTTTTATTCGAAACAGAAAGGCAAGTTATAGAGTTATAAAACAGCTCCTGTGACAAATTATAATAAAACAATACATTAAACGATTAATCCTCGGTATGATATGGTTTAAAGCAGGTAACGTTGAAGTGCTACTTTGCATTTATCACATTTGGTCGACAATTTTTTATGGAATAACCTGCATCTTGTTTGCTTCTTCTCTTGGGTTATAATGGGATGATCCACATAGTCATAGCGAAAATCAGAAGTTTCTAGTTGAGAAAGTCTTGAACGAGCCGCCAACTTTCGTTAATTACCTTCCTAAATTGACATAACTAATTCTTCGTGTTCGAAATTTCCAATTGTCTAACTTGCCTCCTTGACTTCTATGTAATTGTCATGAGTTTTGTACAGTTAAATGCAGCATATGAAATATAAGAGGTATATACCATTTTTTTTCCCCTGTAGAGACTAACGTTTTGGTTTGAAAAGTCAACAACCCCCCATATTACGATTATAAATGAAAATGTTGTGACGTTAACCTAAAGTTATTTTTTTGCTTTGCCGAATATCAGCTAACAGCGTGGATAGAATGAACTGGTATTAAACTAGATGCCAATGACACTATATTGTCAAGCCATTTCACTTCAACAATTCCTTTTTCGTTTGATTTGTAATAAGTAAAAATTCCTCTTATTCTTTTTTATTTCATTGTTGCTAATAATTCTCTCGTATTGTACCTCTGATACGTACTCTCCTATTGGCCATTTCTTCCAACAAAGGAATGGTTGTAAAGAAGTTGTCACAAAAGATATGATACCAATATTTCGGAACCGATAGAGGAACATCTAGGTAGTGTAAAATGATAGATAGCCCTAAGCCAAATTCATTGTGCTTTGGGTTTATATATCATTTGCTCCCTCGTAGGGTTCAAACCATGTTCCATAACCACAGTTAGTAGTCTCAGTCCATATTATATATATGTACTTTATCGGCTCGCTCGAACTGAATTGGTTGTAGCCATGATGCCCGAAGTATACTACCAGCTTCATCAACACTGATTTTCGGATAAAGGAGCAAATCGAAATGAAAAAACGAAATTTAGATATGTCAAACTCTTTGAAAAGAATCACTTTATGAAAATTAATATCGTAATCCTGAAATGCAAACATACCGAAATCAAGATAAAATACAGACGGCATAGACTTCAAACGAATAAAACGTTCAATAAGGGTTGACATTCCCGTATTTGGGGGTCCTCATAAATACAAAGCCTTCTGCTTAAATGACCGTAAAGCACAAACACGCGAATTCCACCATTCAGCCACACGCATAGCCCAATTACAGTTCACTTGAGTAATGGTACGGTAATCCCCAAACGATACACCCTGCTTTTTGCGAAAATCAACTAAATAATTTTGCAGATATTTATACAACGTACAATGCTCAACTACAAAAGGATCAGTATGATCAAATGCAACCGTACGACGAGCCCAATATGCCATCCTATAATAAATATAAAAATCACTTTCTTTTACATTAGTAGCAACATCAATGTCTTCTTTCGATAAATACTTTAACCACGATTTACAAGATTGAATGTCAAGATGAATATCAGGGAAACAATCTAATATTACTTGTCTAATATCTTCCAACAAATACCGTTCCTCAAATTTAATATAAAAATGATAATGATAGCTTACATGTACTGAAGAATGACTGCACTCGCGTCCTCCAGCAAATTCAACAACGTCGCTAAAAATTTCAACAAAGTACGACTTGAATTCATCGAAGTCATCATCAAACGAGACTGTAATTGCGAATGAATAACCCGGCCGCTTAAGCTTCTGCTTACGCGACGCAACCTCCCCACTCCCCTTTTCCGTAGGAGGGGCTACGGACTTAGCCGCTGTAGCAACAGAACCGCTTACAGCGGACGCGCCCATTCTTGTTCTAGATGAGCGCGATCCGCTTTTAATCGTAACGAGTGGAACTCGCATGCGTGGTGTAGATGATGATGATGTGTAGCATACTACTGCGGTGACGTTCAATTTCGTCTACTAATTCACATAGGGCATCATAAAAAAAAAGACACAACTGTCAAGATCCATATTTATTCTGGAACAAAACGACAATTTACATAGTCATAATGACCCCGACGGGGAAACCCCCTCCTAGGTCTAACTTCATTTAAACAATTTGTCACTCTTTTAAATATAACATTATTAGCAAAGTAATGCCGCATGACGTCATCATTGTGTCTATGGGCTTCTAACTAACGATTAACGTCACTAATCATAACACCATAACGATAGGTATAATTTCTATTCACCACCATTAACAAATCCAATACAAACTTAATGGGAATACCATTCATAGAAGCAAATGTAGCAAACAAACCCCGATTAGCATAATTCAAAGGGGAACAAGAAAACTTAAATCTCATGAATTCCGGTAACTGACCACAAAACTCAGTCACAAAATCATTATACAAAGCCAAGTGATGAGGATCCATAATAAAACCACTAAAACACATTTAATACATTTATTAATTATAATCACGACCAACAGATGTATAATAAATCAATATTTACCCCTCACATACAAATCTCATACATTTAAAATATCCTCATTAGGATTAATTTTAAAAGGAATACCAGGACCAACACAAATTTCAAAATTAACAGAATCTAAAGGAACAATGTAGGCAAACTAGCACCCACAATAGATGACATTCTTTAAAACTTTTTGGGTGTTTCATTCCCACTAGCCAGTAATGCTGGTGGGCGGGCAGTCCCTCCGGACTATGCTGGAAGGCTCTCCTCAGCCTCTGTTTTGACTTAAACGGTGCTGTTGGTAAATTGCGGTTAGCAAAATGGCACCGAACACTTATTTGTTTTTGTAGCTCAATAAAAATTCGGACGCAACAGTAAAAAACTATATTTACAATCTTAACACTAAATAAATACAAAACTGTACAAGATTACTAAATGAAAATTGCAAGATGCCTGAATAAAATAAAATGTTAATGATAACTGCTGGAATGTGAATCTAAATCTGAATGCTGAATGCTGAATAATGAATAATGAATGTTGAATGCTAAATGTGAATGTTGAAATAATAATGAATATTGAAATGCCTGTTTTTGGATGAACATGCATATTTATATGCGGGTGAGAATAGTGCACACTATAGCAAAGAGGGTGCAAATCTCCATGACAACAGGGTCATTACTCTAATTCAGGTAAATGTGCAACTACCTTTTGGCAAAACCCAATTACCTGAACGATAGTGATACATACAACTTTTGGTAAATATACTGCTAGAAAGTTTAAATATAAATACACTATTACTTACGTTCTACGAAAAGGAATTTGATGAAATTAAATTATAGAAATAAAAAAGTTTAAAATAACTATAACCTACTAAAAAATATACACAAGTCTTAACAGCCTCCTTTCGGGAATCGTGGGAATGGGTGGGTGGTGAGTGAAAGATTATCTGTGGAATATTACTGCCTCAGCATTTGCCTAAGTGATCCAAGGAAACCACAGAAAAACTTGGACCAAAGCAGACGGACCCGGAATCGAACTGGCGTCCTCCCGAATGCTAAGCAATGGTCTAGACCTCTAGGTCATAGCGCTCGGTGCAATAGATGAGGAAGGGACATACTTATGACATTTTGGATAACAAGTAATAGGGTAATTGTGCCAGTAGTCAGCCTTTTAATTGGTAATGAAAATACAGCTTAGGAAGTTTTATCACTGCTGTATGATTTTTTTAAGTATCTCAATTACAGTGTACGTGCCCAAAGAATGTACTTTTTTAATTTGTACTAGTCGTTTCAATAATAAAATGATAAACATTTAAAAATAATTCGAATTACATAAAATTACACTTTTCCTAATAGTCAGCCATCGATGTCTTAAGTTCAGCCTTTTGCCAACCAATGGTCAGCCGTAGTAAATACTAACTATCTTAAAGAAGGTAGGTGTTTATAACAAACGACAAATATAAAAAAGAAACATTTTTATTATCAGTGAAAATACGTATAAAAATTATAATAAAAGAACATATTTTTTTTTAATTAGTTGGTACGTACGTTACGTAGGCACGTGGTGGTAACTAGCATTAGGAACACAAGTAACAAATAAATTGTTTATCGCAGATTTCTTCATATATACAACCTACAAACTCGGTACATTTTAAATGATACCAAGTGGGACAAAAATCACAGCCGATATTTTTCTCTTGATCATCTTCGGTATCACTATAGAGATTTTCATTGCACATTCCAGATTTTTCCTTATTGTCAACATCAGTTCCTGTTGCTACATTATTCATTATAGTCGTTCTGTAAACCCCGTTTCCTCTTTGTCGTTATTTTTTTACGATTTGTGTTTTCCGCATTTCTTTTTCTACTTGCCTTTTTTAATTCTTTTTCGTGTCTCTGATCTTCTTTTTGTCGCAAAAAAGCACGATATGCCTCCGAAGATATAACAGCTGGCATATTCTGAGTTAGACTACTTTTTCTTAGTAGTAGATTTGGAAAAAACAAGTGTTTAATAAAAGGCGAATTATTTCCCTTTTTTTCGACGCTGATTCACTGCCAAAAATCTTGTTCAATTGGTTTCTTTGCACAGTAAAATTTTCAAGCGCCGCAGTCGTTACAAAATCCATTTGTTTCTTGCCTTCCTTAATTCTTATGTCACTGAGTATTTGAATCACATTATTCCGTTTTGGTTCCTCATTTTCTTTCCCAGTTTCATCNTTTTTTAAGTATCTCAATTACAGTGTACGTGCCCAAAGAATGTACTTTTTTAATTTGTACTAGTCGTTTCAATAATAAAATGATAAACATTTAAAAATAATTCGAATTGCATAAAGTTACACTTTTCCTAGTAGTCAGCCATCGATGTCTTAAGTTCAGCCTTTTGCCAACCAATGGTCAGCCGTGGTAAATACTAACTATCTTAAAGAAGATAGGTGTTTATAACAAACGACAAATATAAAAAAGAAACATTTTTATTATCAGTGAAAATACGTATAAAAATAATAATAAAAGAACATATTTTTTTTCTTAGTTGGTACGTACGTTACGTAGGCACGTGGTGGTAACTAGCATTAGGAACACAAGTAACAAATAAATTGTTTATCGCAGATTTCTTCATATATACAACCTACAAACTCGGTACATTTTAAATGATACCAAGTGGGACAAAAATCACAGCCGATATTTTTCTCTTGATCATCTTCGGTATCACTATAGAGATTTTCATTGCACATTCCACATTTTTCCTTATTGTCAACATCAGTTCCTGTTGCTATATTATAGTCGTTCTGTAAAACCCGTTTCCTCTTTGTCGCTATTTTTTTGCGATTTGAGTTTTCCGCATTTCTTTTTCTACTTGCCTTTTTTAATTCTTTTTCGTGTCTCTGATCTTCTTTTTGTCGCAACAAAGCACGATATGCCTCCGAAGATATAACAGCTGGCATATTCTGAGTTAGTAGTAGATTTGGAAAAAACAAGTGTTTCATAAAAGGCGAATTATTTCCCTTTTTTTCGACGCTGATTCACCGCCAAAAATCTTGTTCAATTGGTTTCTTTGCACAGTAAAATTTTCAAGCGCCGCAGTCGTTACAAAATCCATTTGTTTCTTGCCTTCCTTAATTCTTATGTCACTGAGTATTTGAATCACATTATTCCGTTTTGGTTCCTCATTTTCTTTCCCAGTTTCATCGTTTGTTGAAACCTCAGCCGTCACGATTACATTTCCAGCCAAACTTGTACCATCTGCCTTTCTTAGTTTTTCATCTAATAACCCTTTCTTCTCTACCTGTAGCTCATGGGTTTCTTCACCTGTTTCTTGTCTCTTTTCTTCATGGTTTTCCATATTCGCCCCCACCGTAATTTCCTCTGCTTCTGACGGTATCACCCCTTCATTAGTTTCAAAGTAGAGTCTTCTAACGCTGGAAACCCTTCATTAACATCCGTACATTTTATTTCCATGGGCATATTAGCAACATCCGACATTTTGTAATCATCACGTGTGGTAGGTCGTATGACCGTATTACTCTGATTTTCCTCCGTTTCCAATTTTCCCAGATCAGATTCAACCTTATCTGTTTCAACATACTTAATTTTAACATTATTTGGGTCTATTGTGCTACTGGCATTATCAACAAATATAAATTCTGCTTCCTGCAGTATTTCAGAATCATAATTTAGTAAAGCGGCGTTATCCAAGTCTGGAATAGGAATAGCTCTAAGGATCCCATTTTCCCCAATCGCATGGTAGGTAACTTTAGTTTTCAGACTTTCTAGTTTTGATAATATGGCCCCTAAATCTGCATTTTTATCCAAACAGCCCTGCAGACCTGACAACACTTCTATGGCTACATTTAACTTTTCATCAGAAAACTCTGTCACGTTATTTTCAAATCTTTTTTTCGTGATAATTTTTTATACATTTGGAATAATCCACTAAATCTGGGTTAAATGGAAAAAGCCCACATTTTCTGAACTCATTTATTATAGAATTGGTTAATGTCGTATCTCTTAATATTTCCTGCAATAAGGGTGCGAAATTTGTTTCGATCAAGCTCAAATTACTGTTTTCCTTTTTATTTAACCATTGCCGGACGGTATATTTCCACTTGGCTTTTAGCGGCTTAAACACGCTAACATCCGCAGGTTGCATTATATGGGTACTGTTGGGCGGAAGTGCATATAGGATTATTTTGTTTTTGTGGCAAAATTCGCTTACTACTTTTGTTAAATGCGATTTGTGACCGTCAATAAACAAAATAACAGGCCGCAGAACATTCTGCTCATTAATCCAAGCGTTTACCTTATTTGCGACATATTCAAAAAATATATCACCACGCGTCCATCCCGTCTCCGATCTTCTTAGAAACCAATTGTTTGGCATATTATCAATAACTGCTTTAGGTGGTCTGACGTATGGATAGACGATCATTGGGGAAATTATACCACCATTTGCTGAAAAAACTAGTAAAACCGTCAAGGTCTCTTTCTCAGTACCTCTTTTAATCTCGTATGGGGTTTTCCAGCCTTCCGTAGCCAACACTTTCCCGGTCTTTGGACACAGTGCGAACCCTGTTTCGTCCCCATTAAAAATTCTGGCGGGATCTCTCATAACATCTTCGGCATTTATTTCTTTGAGATAATTTTGTAAATCGGAAAACCACTTTCTAATAAACTCCTCTGTGATGCAACTTCTTCCTTTCGATACCCCTCCTGGTTCCCGAAACGTTAAATTGGGATGACGCTTTAACAATAGCCTATACCATTTTTCCCCTGGACGTCCGTCCTTAAAAGGCGTCGTCCGTTTCGCATCTCTAATAATTTTCTGCACACTATCCAGCAATTCTTCTTTTTTTCTGGGAAATCCACATTTCGCAAGTTCTTCTAACCATTTTACAATTTCCTTCTGTTCATCTTTTGTTAAAAATGAATCGCTTTACTCGACTTGGCAACGTCTCATATTTGTATCGTCTCGAACTGATGAAGGTGAAAAGATATCATTACTAAAGTGATACAATTTTTAAGAAAAAAAAAGCCAAATAATTTATTTGTTAGTTTCGGTAATATAAAGTTATACTTATATA
>NW_020438927.1:1228260-1238489 GCF_000699045.2 Agrilus planipennis
ACCATCGCTAAAAGCGCCATTATCACTAATACAACTTTCTTCTTCACTTTCTAAAAGATGGTATAGAACAAAAGAGATGGGTTTTACCTTTCGCGGTCTCTTTAATTTGATTTACGAATTTGTGGCTTAGTTATGATAATTCTGTCAGGTGTTTTAACTGATGTTGTTTGTTTTCTGTACATCGGATTTAATTTACTCTTGTAACATTTTTGTGGGTTTCTCGTAGACTACGTCTGGAAATTTAATAAGAAAAAGGATCTTCGTGATTTTTATTGGCAGTTTCATTCTTTTTTCTTGTATTTAAATGGTTTTTTTCTTTAAGTCGATTGAATATTTTTCTTTATGTTCTTGAACGTAATTATTGAGAATGATTTCGTTAGTTATTTCTAGTGGATGGTTAAGATTAAAATGTTCGTTAATTATTTGGAAAGGGGTATATTGCAATTCGGCACATGTTCCGTTAATATAAGCTATTATGACGTATTTAATAAAAATATTATTGTTCTTATTGGGATGTACTAATTTTAGAGCTTGCATGGACTCTTTTAGTGTGGAATGGAATCGTTCAACATACGCGTTTCCTCGAGAATTTCCTATACCAGTTATTCGTAGTTTAATATTATGGAGTCTGAAAAATTCTATGAATGTTTCGCTTTTTAAATTTGTACCATGATCAGAGGGTGATCGTCAGTTGTGTATCGTGATGTGAAATAAAGATAAGGAGGCTTTTTAATGTTTCTTCCACGTTCATGTGTTCTATGCTTGACCGTATTGTGATAAACACCTGTCAGCCCTTTTGCAGCGTCTGCATTTATACTTTGCTCAAGTATCGGGTCAATAGGTTGTCTTGAAAATAGTTTGGTGGTTCTTTTGATTCCAAAGCAGCCCTTTTGAAATCCTTCATACAAATCAGGGTGAGTTTCAGCAACTCTTAGTAGATTATCATAGTATTTTACAGTCCACCTTGCATAGTTCTGTTGATTACATATGAAAAAAATATTTGTAATTTTAGGCAAGACTGATTTGAAAAGTTGAAAATCTCCAATTCGAATACTACGGGATAAGTCTAAGTAGTGATGGATTAAATTAGATGAAATTGTGACGTTTTACCATGCTCCCCGTTACGACTTTGTTGCTTGTAAATACCGTAGTTATTTATCAGCTTATTCAGGTTTTCATTTTCAATTTCAAACGAAGTCATTTCACAGTCTTGAAGCCTTTTAACTTCGTCTATTATATCTTCCGTTAAAGTGATATTATCATTTTCTAAAAATGATTTAAAATGGAGTATTTCTAGTCCTAATCCTACCAAAGGGTCCAATTTTTTGCAGCGATTGAAGTGTTTTCCGTCTAAGAATCCATTTACCGATCCATTTGCCAGCAAAATACTCTCAATTATAACATTAGTTATCTAATCTAATCTAAACTAATCACTTTACCGATAGCTTTGAAGTAGGCCATCATTATGTGAAACGGTCCTATGTGAATAAATAGATTATCAAATGTAGGTTTTTCTGTAGCTTATATTTGTAGCGCTACTTTAGCTATAGCAAGATCTGATACTTTGTTTCATAGTTTCCAAAACGATTGATGTACTGGTTGGCGATGCGTTCATATCAACCGAAAATTCCAACTCACTTGTCATTTTGGGCTCTTTGGGGTATGGTAATTCATCGATACTTATTTCTTCGAAAGTTCTTCTTCTTCCTTTTTTTTTCTTTTATTCGGCGAATTTTTTGCAGAACTTTCACTTGGAGCTTCGGACATATCAGATTTTTCAGTAGCATTTACATCGATATTTTGATATATAATTCCCACTGTGTCGTGTAAAGTATCCTTACCACTTGCCGTTTCAACAAAAGATTAAAAATTGTCATATGCCACACCAGTAAAAATCTCTGGCTTTTTTTTTATCTTTTCTGGACATAAGCTAGACTTTTCCATTGACGTAAACGTAGTTTCGGTTTCTAATTCTTCAACGCCTTGATAACTACAATAATACAGTGTTCATACCTATTAATTATATCAATTATTTTTCGACTGCTTGTTAAGCTCTTTAAAGTCATACCTAACATGATATGCTTTGACGTCTTAACTTGACCATTATGAACTCCAAAAATAACATCTTGGCAATAAGAACGAACTTGACGAGCACATTTTATGCTATTTTTTCGTTTTTGGTTAAATCCACCAAGAAGAGTAATGTAAAAGTCAGATAATTCTTGCTCTAGTTTATAGCAAATTATCCAAGACTGACTCATCTATTGCTTGCAAATATTTTGGGGCTATTATTTTTTTATTACGAGCAGTAAAAAATGGAATATCTTTAGAAAACATTTTCAGAATTTTCTCTTCAAGGTGGTGTGCTGTAAAAGTGGCAGCAATAGAATTGTCTTGACTAATTTTTTCCAATGAATCCATATATAATTCATGTAAATATACCAACAAAAAACAGCGCCCTTTTTTAATCACGTCTTCGTTAATGATTGTACTAATTTCATTAAAAACTATTTGATGATACTCCCGCTGATAATGCCATTCAGTTTTGCTAAAAGCTGCTTTTAATGAAGATAACTTATTATTAAAGTCAACTCGGCATTCTCTACGGTAATAAATTTTAAGCCCAGAAAAATTATCCAATTTATTTAACAAATTTTTATATTCTTCGTGATCTTCAATATTGGATCTGACACTGAATTTAAATACATTGACATCAGCTGTATGAAGCGGAAGTACTTTAATCTCAATTTTTTCTTCTTTTTACTACTAAATATACAAGCTGTTTCATTACTACCAGCAACACCAGTTACACCACCACCAGAATCAGTTGAAATATTTACGTCCTGAGTTACAATATTATTATCACTAACATTCGGTTCAAATACGTTAGAGTCATCTTGAAAAGTTGGAGAATGTGGATTTATTGATTCAGAAATTGGAGTTTGCTGTGATTTCGTGGAAGACTCTGTAGGTGTAGGCTGTAAGTAACTTTCATCTTGCGAAGTTGAAGATTGTGCTTCTCTTGGCTGGGAAAATAAAATTTGTTGAGATGTTGAGGGTTCTGTTGATAAAGACTGTGAATCAAATAGTTTTGAACTCAACTCTGGTATCAACGTCGCGGTAGGAGATGAGTTATCTGCAACTACAGAACTGCTTTGCTTCTTTCTTCTTTTCTTTTAAGCACTTAAAGATTCAGAAGTAAAATATTTTTTCTTGAGACCTGCAAATGCGTTATAACATGCCCGGTGATAGCCACAGTCAGTATATTCATTAGAAAAAGTTTTTGTATTTTTCTCAATTTTAAAATAGTTTGACATTTGTTTAAAGTCTCATCACAAAATATTATTAAATCGTCACCACTTTTTTGACAAACAAAACAACAACACTAATACTTTTTCATCACTCATGATATTTTATAATAATTAGATCTTATTTNGGATATTGGTTATGGTGGCTTCGCACAAGCTATCGGAATCGGAGAAGGAAGGAGATCTAGTAGGGGTTCTAGGGGATGAAGGGGAGCTAGTAGGGGAGGTGTATAGGGAGTCGAACGAACGAGTCCGCCGGAGGTTCACGGTTTTGAACGGCTGTTCGTCGATAGGGGGTGATGCGGGTCGTTTAGAGGTTGATGGTGTGGAGCCCATCTTCCGTTGCATTTTCAATAAAGAAGTTAACGAAAAAAAAAAAATTACTTTTCTATCGGCGGCCTTGAAGAGGTGAATTGAGAAGCGGGTATTTGTGTGTATGTTTCTGTTGTTAGTTAATTAATTGGCTGACAGGGTAATTGTCAAAATCAAAGGGGGGTAGTTCGCCCTACTCTTCATGTCGGCTCGCTCACTTGGCTAGATTCTGGCCGCGAGAGCGCCGTTCAAGCGAAAACGAAGTTTCCCGAACGTGCTCTCGTCAGTCCGTGTAGATTGACACTGTCAGGTCCGAACGATCGGCGGTGACCATGACAGCAACACTAGACGCCTAGTTGGTATCAGTAGGTCGGTATGTGATCCAAACCTGCAATCTTCGAGGAGATATTAGTCGAAGGCGGATTGGACTATGTTAGTCGAAGGCGGATTGGACTTACCTGTTCTTAGGGGAGAGGCGGCAGTGAGAGGGTCTCGCAAAGTGAGGTTGAGACACCGTCGTGTGGGTGGTCCGACGGGTGGACGGGTGGGCCTTGTTGATGTTGATTTGGGCGGGGCATCCAAAAGTGAAGAGGATCTTGACTGTTAAAGATCAACGTTGCATGTGGAAACTCCCGGTTGGTGTGTGCGGGAGTAACATGTGGGCTATGGTTTTGAGGTATCGAAGGAGAGGCGCACGAAGTCTTCGTACACGGGTTGAAGTTCGAAGACTTCCATCCTGCGGGAAAAGAAGGCTCGGACCAACTTCAATAATTCAACGGGGTCGGTTGGAAGGTTTTTCTGTCTCAATGTGAGACGGTCTTGTGCTTCAGGGACCGGGAAGACTATTTTCTCCCTTGTTCGTGTAGGTTCCGGACCAGATGACGTAGAGCGTCAGGCAGGGTGTCAGGATCCTCAGGCTCAGTGAGGATAATCCGGTTCTACATTTCATCATAATTAAATGGTATCGCGGTATCACGTCGTGGTGGCTGAGCGAGGGGGCGGGAAGGGAGGGGGTGGCCCTCGTTTAGAACCCGATGGACCGGTGCGGTAGATGCAATGTCTAAACCGATGTTCTTGAAGCACTGGCGAAACTGGTAAGGTAATATTACAGTCTTTACATTGGAATCGCTCTGTAGGGGTGGCGGTCGGTGAACCGAAGGAATTCTTTCGAAACATTATTGAAGGGATGATATCCGGCAGCACTCTTTAGACCACTAGTGGTGTGACGGCACAATAGTGACCGCAGATAATCTCACGAGTGATTAGACGGTAAAGGTCGCAGCCGAAGGGGAGAGGGTTGTCGAAGGGTGTGGGAGCTGTATCAGTTAAAGGGGAATCTGAGACAGTCGGACAAGGTGTAAAAGCTCGAGGAACTCGCCGGATGTTAGGCGGAAATGAGCTTTAGTGAGTGAACACCCTGTATTATTATATTTGAGCATTATATCGCTAAAAGTACTAAAGTTTAAATAAACTATAAAATTATGATAATGAGTAACTAAACCTATATCGCCTTTTTTTTTGTAAGGATAAAATCTTCATTAGAATTTACCATCGCTAAAAGCGCCATTATCACTAATACAACTTTCTTCTTCACTTTCTAAAAGATGGTACAAAAGAGATGGGTTTTACCTTTCGCGGTCTCTTTAATTTTTATTTATCAGCTAACAGCGTGGATAGAATGAACTGGTATTAAACTAGATGCCAATGACATTATATTGTCAAGCCATTTCACTTCAACAATTCATTTTTCGTTTGATTTGTAATTAGTAAAAACTCCTCTTATTCTTTTTTATTTTACTGTTGCTAATGAGAGGGCATTTTCATGTACAATTCTCTCGTATTGTACCTCTGATACGTATTCTCCTATTGGCCATTTCTTCCAACAAAGGAATGGTTGTAAAGAAGTTGTCACAAAAGATATGATACCGATAGTAGAACATCTAGGTAGTGTAAAATGATAGATAGTCCTAAGCCAAATTCATTGTGCTTTGGGTTTATATATCATTTGCTCCCTCGTAGGGTTCAAACCATGTTCCATAACCAGAGTTAGTAGTCTCAGTCCAGAATATATATCCGTATTTTATCGGCTCGCTCGGACTTAATTGGTTGCAGCCATGATGCCCGAAGTATACTACCAGCTTCATCAACACTGATTTTCGGATAAAGGAGCAAATCGAAATGAAGAAACGAAATTTAGATATGTCAAACTCTTCGAAAACAATCACTTTATGAAAATTAATATCGTATTCCTGAAATGCAAACATACCGAAATCAAGATAAAATACAGACGGCATAGACTTCAAACCAATAAAACGTTCAATAAGGGTTGACATTCCCGTATTTGGGGGTCCTCATAAATACAAAGCCTTCTGCTTAAATGACCGTAAAGCACAAACACGCTAATTCCACCATTCAGCCACACGCATAGCCCAATTACAGTTCACTTGAGTAATGGTACGGTAACCCCCAAACGATACACCCTGCTTTTTGCGAAAATCAACTAAATAATTTTGCAGATATTTATACGACGTACAATGCTCAACTACAAAAGGATCAGTATGATCAAATGCAACCGTACGACGAGCCCAATATGCCATCCTATAATAAATATAAAAATCACTTTCTTTTACATTAGTAACAACATGAATGTCTTCTTTCGATAAATACTTTAACCACGATTTACGCGATTTACAAGATTGAATGTCAAGATGAGTATCAGGGAAACAATCTAATATTACTTGTCTAATATCTTCCAACAAATACCGTTCCTCAAATTTAATATAAAAATGATAATGATAGCTTACATGTACTGAAAAATGACTGCACTCGCGTCCTCCAGCAAATTCAACAACGTCGCTAAAAATTTCAACAAAGTACGACTTGAATTCATCGAAGTCATCATCAAACGAGGCTGTAATTGCGAATGAATAACCCGGCCGCTTAAGCTTCTGCTTACGCGACGCAACCTCCCCACTCCCCTTTTCCGTAGGAGTGGCTACGGACTTAGCCGCTGTAGCAACAGAACCGCTTACAGCGGACGCGCCCATAGTTGTTCTAGATGGACGCGATTCGCTTTTAATCTTAACGAGTGGAATTCGCATGCGTGGTGTAGATGAGTAAGGGAGCATACTACTGCGGTGACGTTCAACTTCGTCTACTAATTCACAGATGGCATCCTCAAAGGAAACACAACTGTCAAGGTCCATATTTATTCTGGAACAAATCGACAATTTACATAGTCATAATGACCCCGACGGGAAAACCCCCTCCTAGGTCTAACTTCTCGAAGGCGGATTGGACTAATGACCCCGACGGGAAAACCCCCTCCTAGGTCTAACTTCATTTAAACAATTTGTCACTCTTCTAAATATAACATTATAAGTAAAATAATGCCGCATGACGTCACCATTGTGTCTATGATCTTCTAACCAACGATTAACGTCACTAATCATAACACCATAACGATAGGTATAATTTCTATTCACCACCATTAACAAATACAATACAAACTCAATGGGAATACCATTCATAGAAGCAAATGTAGCAAACAAACCCCGATCAGCATCAAAGGGGAACAAGAAAACTTAAAAAAAATAAAAATGAATTCCGGTAACTGACCACAAAACTCAGTCACAAAATCATTATACAAAGCCAAGTGATGAGAATCCATAATAAAACCACTAAAACCCTTTTAATACATTTATTAATTATAATCACGACCAACAGAATAAATTAATATTTACCCCTCATATACAAATCCCATAAATTTAAAATATCTTCATTAAGATTAACTTTAAAAGGAATACCAGGACCAACACAAATTTCAAAATTAACAGAATCTAAAGGAGCATCCATTTCCGACAACAATGTAGGCAAACTAGCACCCACAATAGATAATGAAGGGACATACTTATGACATTTTGGTTAACAAGTAATAGGGTAATTGTGCCAGTCGTCAGCCTTTTAATTGATAATGAAAATACGGCTTACGAAGTTTTATCACTACTGTATGATTTTTTAAGTATCTCAATTACAGTGTACGTGCCCAAAGAATGTACTTTTTTAATTTGTACTAGTCGTTTCAATAATAAAATGATAAACATTTAAAAATAATTCGAATTACATAAAGTTACACTTTTCCTAGTAGTCAGCCATCGAAGTTCAGCCTTTTGCCAACCAATGGTCAGCCGTGGTAAATACTAACTATCTTAAAGAAGATAGGTGTTTATAACAAACGACAAATATAAAAAAGAAACATTTTTATTATCAGTGAAAATATCTATAAAAATAATAATAAAAGAACATAATNCTTCTTTTTGTCGCAAAAAAGCACGATATGTCTCCGAAGATATAACAGCTGGCATATTCTGAGTTAGACTACTTTTTCTTAGTAGTAGATTTGGAAAAAACAAGTGTTTCATAAAAGGCGAATTATTTCCCTTTTTTTCGACGCTGATTCACCTCCAAAAATCTTGTTCAATTGGTTTCTTTGCACAGTAAAATTTTCAAGCGCCGCAGTCGTTACAAAATCCATTTGTTTCTTGCCTTCCTTAATTCTTATGTCACTGAGTATTTGAATCACATTATTCCGTTTTGGTTCCTCATTTTCTTTCCCAGTTTCAATCGTTTGTTGAAACCTCAGCCGTCACGATTACATTTCCAGCCAACCATCTGCCTTTCTTAGTTTTCATCTAATAACCCTTTCTTCTCTACCTGTAGCTCATGGGTTTCTTCACCTGTTTCTTGTCTCTTTTCTTCATGGTTTTCCATATTCGCCCCCACCGTAATTTCCTCTGCTTCTGACGGTATCACCCCTTCATTAGTTTCAAAGTATGAGTCTTCTAACGCTGGAAACCCTTCATTAACATCCGTACATTTTATTTCCATGGGCATATTAGCAACATCCGACATTTTGTAATCATTACGTGTGGTAGTTCGTATGACCGTATTACTCTGATTTTCCTCCGTTTCCAATTTTGCCAGATCAGATCCAACCTTATCTGTTGCAACATACTTAATTTTAACATTATTTGGGTCTATTGTACTACTGGCATTATCAACAAATATAAATTCTGCTTCCTGCAGTATTTCAGAATCATAATTTAGTAAAGCGGCGTTATCTAAGCCTGGAGTAGGAATAGCTCTAAGGATCCCATTTTCCCCAATCGCATGGTACGTAACTTTAGTTTTCAGACTTTCTAGTTTTGATAATATGGCCCCTAAATCTGCATTTTTATCCAAACAGCCCTGCAGACCTGACAACACTTCTATGGCTACATTTAACTTTTCATCAGAAAACTCTGTCACGTTATTTTCAAATATTTTTTCGTGATATTTTTTTATACATTTGGAATAATCCATTAAATCTGGGTTAAATGGAAAAAGCTCACATTTTCTGAACTCATTTATTATAGAATTGGTTAATGTCGTATCTCTTAATATTTCCTGCAGTAAGGGTGCGAAATTTGTTTTGGTCAAGCTCAAATTACTGTTTTCCTTTTTATTTAACCATTGCCGGACGGTATATTTCCACTTGGCTTTTAGCGGCTTAAACACGCTAACATCCGCAGGTTGCATTATATGGGTACTGTTGGGCGGAAGTGCATATAGGATTATTTTGTTTTTGTGGCAAAATTCGCTTACTTCTTTCGTTAAATGCGATTTGTAACCGTCAATAAACAAAATAACAGGCCGCAGAACATTCTGCTCATTAGTCCAAGCGTTTACCTTATTTGCGACATATTCAAAAAATATATCACCACGCATCCATCCCGTCTCCGATCTTCCTAGAAACCAATTGTTTGGCATATTATCAATAACTGCTTTAGGTGGTCTGACGTATGGATAGACGATCATTGGGGAAATTATACCACCATTTGCTGAAAAAACTAGTAAAACCGTCAAGGTCTCTTTCTCAGTACCTCTTTTAATCTCGTATGTGTTTTTCCAGCCTTCCGGAGCCAACACTTTCCTGGTCTTTGGACACAGTGCGAACCCTGTTTCGTCCCCATTAAAAATTCTGGCGGGATCTCTCATAACATCTTCGGCATTTATTTCTTTGAGATAATTTTGTAAATCGGAAAACCACTTTCTAATAAACTCCTCTGTGATGCAACTTCTTCCTTTCGATACCCCTCCTGGTTCCCGAAACGTTAAATTGGGATGACGCTTTAACAATAGCCTATACCATTTTTCCCCTGGACGTCCGTCCTTAAAAGGCGTCGTCCGTTTCGCATTTCTAATAATTTTCTGCACACTATCCAGCAATTCTTCTTTTTTTCTGGGAAATCCACATTTCGCAAGTTCTTCTAACCATTTTACAATTTCCTTCTGTTCATCTTTTGTTAAAAATGAATCGCTTTACTCGACTTGGCAACGTCTCATATTTGTATCGTCTCGAACTGATGAAGGTGAAAAGATATCATTACTAAAGTGATACAATTTTTAAGAAAAAAAAAGCCAAATAATTTATTTGTTAGTTTCGGTAATATAAAGTTATACTTATATAATATAAATACATTTTTTATCATTTTATATAATTGTTCATTTTTATTATTATCAGTCAATAAATATTTAATTTCTTTCTAATATAAATAGTGTATTTTATTT
>NW_020438927.1:1240300-1244474 GCF_000699045.2 Agrilus planipennis
ATTCTTGCTCTAGTTTATAGCAAATTATCCAAGACTGACTCATCTATTGCTTGCAAATATTTTGGGGCTATTATTTTTTTATTACGAGCAGTAAAAAATTGAATATCTTTAGAGAACATTTTCAGAATTTTCTCTTCAATGTGGTGTGCTGTAAAAGTGGCAGTCATAGCAATACAATTGTCTTGACTAATTTTTTCCAATGAATCCATATATAATTCATGTAAATATACCAACAAAAAACAGCGCCCTTTTTTAATTACGACTTCGTTAATGATTGTACTAATTTCATGAAAAACTATTTGATGATACTCCCGCTGATAATGCCATGCAGTTTTGTTAAAAGCTGCTTTTAATCAAGATAACTTATTATTAAAATCAACTCGGCATTCTCTACGGTAATAAATTTTAAGCCCAGAAAAATTATCCAATTTATTTAACAAATTTTTATATTCTTCGTGATCTTCAATAATGGTCACTGGATTTAAATTCATTGACATCAGCTGTATGAAGCGGATGTATTTTTATCTCAATTTTTTCTTCTTTTTACTACGAAATATACAAGCTGTTTCATTACTACCAGCAACACCAGTTACACCACCACAAGAATCAGTTGAAATATTTACGTCCTGAGTCACTAACATCCGGTTCAAATACATTACAGTCATCTTGAAAAGTTGGAGATTGTGGATTTATTGATTCAGAAATTGGAGTTTGCTGTGATTTCGTGGAAGACTCTATAGGTGTAGACTGTAAGTAACATTCATATTGAGAAGTTGAAGATTGTGCTTCTCTTGGCTGGGAAAATAAAATTTGTTGAGATGTTGAGGATTCTGTTGATAAAGACTGTGAATCAAATAGTTTTGAACTCAACTCTGGTATCAACGTCGCGGTAGGAGATGAGTTATCTGCAACTACAGAACTTCTTTGCTTCTTTCCTCTTTTCTTTTAAGCACTTAAAGATTCAGAAGTAAAATATTTTTTCATGAGACCTGCAAATGCGTTATAACATGCCCGGTGATAGCCACAGTCAGTATATTCATTAGGAAAAGTTTTTGTATTTTTCTCAATTTTAAAATAGTTTGACATTTGTTTAAAGTTTCATCACAAAATATTATTAAATCGTCACCACTTTTTTGACAAACAAAACAACAACACTAATACTTTTTCATCACTCATGATATTTTATAATAATTAGATCTTATTTATTTTATAAACTGCACAGAAAATAATACAACGTTTGCTATGAGCATAACCTTTCNCACACATTGGAAAATATTTCTTCAAACCTTCTGTTGGTTAAAGCTTTCCCAGGTTGTGTTGTTAAAAAGTTCAATACTTCCTGGTCCCAAAATGCTTCATAGCTACGAAAAACCGCCTTGTCCATGGGTTGCAGCTCATGCGTGGTATTACTAGGTAAGCAGAATAGAGTAATTCCGTGATTTTCTGCAGCGTCAACAATAGATGCGTCGAGGTGTGACTTGGCACCATCAAATATGAGGAGTGTTGATCCTGGGTTCGTAAACATGGCAAAATGGTCGATCTAGGATATGAACGTTTCACTTGTCAAACTCCCTTTGATGGTCATGTTAATCTTAGACCCCGGGGGTAAATGATCACCCCATTCAGGCTTGCATCGTTTCCCATTAAAAAGGATCATTGGTGGAATTGCCTGTCCTAATGCATTTCCATATGCCACTGTAGTTACATTTTCGCCATGTTCGGGAGCCACCAAATGAACACCTTTCGCTCCCCTTTTCGCCAACACGTTCTGTTGTTTGTGAATCGTTAGGCGACAACCTTTCTCGTCCACGTCGTACACATTGCCTGGTTTGTCAAATAACTCCCATTTAGTGTAGATTTCCTTTAGTTTATTAAAATAATCATGAACAATAAACGGATTCATTTTCTGAGCCATAGGAGGGTTTATTTGCTGTGCCTTACGTCTAACAACATCAGGGTGCCTCTTGAAAAATAACTTTAGTCATTTTCTGTGTTTACGTTGGGAAGGTCGTTCGTAGACAAAAAGAGGGTTGATGGTCCTCGCCAAACCTAGTCTTCAAGTTGCTGTACCTGTCTCGTTCTAACGATGTAGACGATAAGGAATCCTTTTCGCAGCGCCAAATTTCACGACTGGATAGGTGGATCCTGTTGAATCTGGGGTTGATGGTCCTATCAGGTGACACTCCCACAATGTTGATTTTATGCACAAAGGGTTTATTCACGATACACTGACGTTGCAGCACTTAGTACCGGGAATACGCACCACACAAATAAACAGGAAAACGATCTCTCACTTAGTCACGAGAGACCGGAGTCCTAATAGCGTTGATTAAAACTATTGAATAAACATACTTCGTACTTTATTCGATATTGCCACAATAGGGACTAACTACAATTAGGTCGGAGCGGCTATATATGTTATATGCTCAAATTAAGGAAAAGTCTTTTTAAAAAATTTATTGAGAAAAACTACAATTCACACACGGTGTAAGGTCCAGTTTACAGCTTCAGTAAAGCATCTTTATTGTAACAAAGTTTATATATGACAAAATATGAAAAGCTAAGCAAAATGTCTTATTATTACGTTTTATACCTATATTACGTATCTAACACCTCCCCCATCAAGTTGAAAAATTAAAATTTATTTCTAAAGTTAATTTTTCAATAAGATTACAATTTAGAACAATTATTTTTGATCGGTGTTAGAAATTGTAGACGACTTGAATTTTCGGGTGGTACTGGGTTTATGCTCGACTGTTGACATCTCCATCGATGATTGATTTGGATCATTGTCGACTTTCTAGTTCATAGATTGCGATGCGGATTTGGAAGTTTTCTGATTGCGAAGATGGTTGCTCGTTGATTTCCATTTCAGTATTATTGACCAGCAACAGCAGCGACATAAGAAGTATGTCAAAAGAAAAAGGAAAATTAGTGTTCTTGGTGTTGTATAGAACCAAGTTGAATATACAGATGTAAAGCTCCTAATGGATTCTTCCAATATTTCGTTTTGTAGGTCGGCAAGCTTTGTTTTAAGAATCGGAATACTTTCTTCCTTTAGGTAGTTGAGGTTAATGGGTTGACTTTTGAGTCTTTTTAGAATTTTGATGTCTTCATGACAGCAATTTCGGGGTATTTCCGGGATGTATACTCCAATATCCTTTACTCTTACGTTTCGTCGGTCGTTGGTTGTAATACGAAGACCGTTGTTGAAATAGCAGGTACATTCTTCGTAAATGGTGAAAAGCGATGGTTCCTTTATCGTGACTTTTTTAATTGGGTAACTCTTGCATTTATAGGTGATGACTAGATGTTTGGTAGATGCGAGTAGCCAAGTAATGGAATTTATTTGCTGAATGTTGTTTTCGATTGCTTTAAAGCTATAAACGGCACATTCTTGAGGGAATGTTTTGTGCATCAATAATTTTGGTAGACAACGATTAGTGGTTTTGGTATCCTGGGGTTCAGCATCTTGTAGTATGATTATATCTTCCGTGTGAATGGTGGGTGTTAATTCATTCATTTCAAGGTACCATTGGTGGTCATCAGAAATTGCCACATAGGAACTTTCGGGAATGATAGTATGGTAAAGGTCGTTCTCAAATTTAACGGGATAAGGATATGCTTTATATAATCTCAATTTAATATTCTTAACCAACGGTATTGTTAGTTTAATTAGTATTCCTTTTTTATAAATGAATAATTTAGGACTCATAATTTGGTAATATTTATAAATGTTAAAATCGTCAAAAGGAAAAGGCAGTGTGTTTTCATTTTGAGCGACATGACTCAATTGTTCTTCTAACTGGACGTGATTCAAAACGCTAGGGTGCAGAACGTTGATTCTGGCAAAGGACAATGTTTCAACTATTTCATCGACCTGTTTATTCATTTCTATTGCTAGATCGTTTAATAACGTGAGTAAATCCAAATATTGTAAAAAAATGCGATTTTCATCTAATCTAATATTATTGTTAAAAATCTGTTTCTTTATAGCCAATATATTTTCCCGGAGAGTCTCTTCGTTACTATTTATTTTTGCTAGTGAATTATTAAAATCTGATAGTATCATTTCTGTCAAGTGCGCTTGCTCACCCTGGATTTTCAAAATCTTTTTATTGGAACTTTGTAGTTCATTTATTAATTTGTCATACTTTACTGCATCGTCTGAGTC
>NW_020438927.1:1244755-1246410 GCF_000699045.2 Agrilus planipennis
TTAATAATATTCATTGTAACTTGGCTTAGCTCTTGGTGAAACATTCTTCAAATAATTCATGAAATAAAATAAAAACACTTGGTTTTGTTTTACTATTTTTAAAAATAGTGAAACAAAACCAAGTTACAATATTACTTTTGTTTGTTTCGATCTTACTCTAACATCTTCTGGAAACTCATTGTTAGGTTCATGATGTAAACGCAATTGAAAGTAAAATTCCGTAATATTTGTAGTGTAAACAGATAACCAAGACGGTATTTTTTGGAATAGTCGTAGCCATTAAAACATCTGTTACAGTTACATTCAGCAACCTTTGCCCCTACCTATGGATTATACCACCTGCCATGACACATCCAATTAGTATATAAGCTCATGATTTTCTCATTCATGTAACTCGTTCATTAGCCATTAATAGTGTGTAATTATTAAAATATTAAGTGTAATAACGGTTCCTGAAACCGAACCAAATAAATGTCTTAAAACAAAGTGTTTTTTTAAAACTCCATTCGAACATCGTACGTTTTAACTTTACGTTATTTTCTTTAACAATATCTGTTTCTCGTAAAATACGTTCAGCTCCTGTACATATTTCTTCTGACTTCTGATGAAGCAGATATTAATTTACCGTTATCATTAATTGTTTAATATAACCAACAACGTCATTTACATAACTTTTATTACAGATGAAACAATATTGAACCATTTTTTTAATTAAGGTGAATTGGGGTAAATGCAACCTATATTTGCACTAGTGCAACATTAATGGGTGTTCAAAACTTAATTGTTTCAAAGGAAGTCCGCATAATAATTGTGAAGCTTTTCTAATATGTTTAGCGAACTGGAGCAATTTTTCATAAATCGGATGGAGATTAATTTTGTTATTGGCTATTTTTTAACTGTGACGTATCACATTTGTCCCGCAAATTGGGATAAATGTAGTATATGACCTGGAAATCTATATAGAAAATGATGCTGTTTGCTAGATTGTAAAAGTTTAATATTCAAAGAATTATGAATTTTTTTGTACGGTGGTAATTTTTGCAACAAGATTACCTATTTAACGTTTCCTTCAAAAAACATTCGAAGTTACTTGTTTTTCATTTTAATGAACAAAAATTGGATTATCGGAAATAAAATACTTATATTAAAGTTCTTACGTACAATAACAACATAGAAAGAATAACTTATCTATAAAGTAAAGCAATTAAAATTTAAGGGAAAAGTTATTGTATAGGGTTGTTCGGAAAGTCATTTCGTTTTTTCCCGACAGAAGATTTAATTGCATTCTTTTGCACCCAACATCACATTTAAGCCGTATAATTTTTACATGCTTCGAGAGCTCATATAGCAAGGCTTGTGTGTGAAAAATTCCAATTAATTCTACGCAGTAGTTTTTGGTTGGCACCCTTTTAAATATGGAGAGCGATAAGCAGCATTTTCGACATATCGTACCTTTTTACTACAGAAAGGGTAAAATTGCTGTTCAAGCCAGAAAGAAATTGACTGATGTGTATGGAGTAGGTGTGTTGACAGTACGCCAGTTCCAGAACTGGTTCGCTAAATTTCGATCCGGCAATTTTGATGTCGAAGATGCACCACGTTCGGGAAGGCCGGTTGAAGCTGATAAAGACGCGATAAAGGCATTAGTTGATGTG
>NW_020438927.1:1248539-1253402 GCF_000699045.2 Agrilus planipennis
TAATATTCATTGTAACTTGGCTTAGCTCTTGGTGAAACATTCTTCAAATAATTCATGAAATAAAATAAAAACACTTGGTTTTGTTTTACTATTTTTAAAAATAGTGAAACAAAACCAAGTTACAATATTACTTTTGTTTGTTTCGATCTTACTCTAACATCTTCTGGAAACTCATTGTTCGGTTCATGGTGTAAACGCAATAGAAGTAAAATTCCGTAATATTTGTAGTGTAAACAGATAACCAAGACCGTATTTTTGGAATAGTCGTAGCCATGAAAACATCTATTACGTTATTTTCTTTAACAATATCTGTTTCTTAAAATACGTTCAGCTACTGTACATATTTCTTCTGACTTCTGATGAAGCAGATATTAATTTACCGTTATCATTAATTGTTTAATATAACCAACAACGTCATTTACATAAGTTTTATTACAGATGAAACAATATTGAACCATTTTTTTAATTAATGTGAATTGGGGTAAATGCGACCTATATTTGCACTAGTGCAACATTAATGGGTGTTCAAAATTTAATTGTTTTAAAGGAAGTCTGCATAATAATTGTGAAGCTTTTCTAATATGTTTAGCGTATACTGGAGCAATTTTTCATAAATCGGATAGAGATTAATTTTGTTATTGGCTTTTTTTTAACTCTGACGTATCGCATTTGTTCCGCAAATTGGGGTAAAAGTAACATATGACCTGAAAATCTATATAGAAAATGATGCTGTAAATCTGTGGGGTAAATGCAAAAGAACTGCGATTTTTAAATATTTTGGTGTTTACCAAACTGTAAAAGTTTAATATTCAAAGAATTATGAATTTTTTTGTGCGGTGGTAATTTTTGCAACAAGATTACTTATCTAACGTTTCCTTCAAGTTACTTGTTTTTCATTTTAATGAACAAAAACTCGATTATCGGAAATAAAATACTTATATTATTAAAGTTCTTACGTACAATAACAACATAGAAAGAATAACTTATCTATAAAGTAAAGCCATCAAAATTTAAGGGAAAAGTCATTGTAGTATTGCGTCTATCTGTGCTTGGATTGGGTAATACTGCACAAAAATGTAGACTTCTTTTTTCTTGTAAATTTTATAATCCACTCCTTCTGTTTAGTTTTTTCCAAAATTACTCTTATGAAATGTTTTACAGTTTTTTTTGTAGAAAATTGGACAGTTACCCATTTTCCATCATCAACTGTACCGTCGTGGGTTACAAAATCTCTTGTTCGAGTTCCTGCCAAAATTCTTCCTCATTGTCAGATTCCTCGTAAATTGGTGATCCCTCATCGACACTACTAGAAGGAATATTATGGCGTGACTGCTTGATCTTCATTATAATAATAAAGCCTTGTTTATTCCTTAATAACATAAAAAATTACAATTAGATATGGTTACATTTGCACTTAAGATATTTGATTGGTTTGATTTCATTTGAATGTACATTATACATTTTTTTTTAATACATATGAGCTTTCAAATGTTATTTTCTTTTACCCTTCGCCGGTCGCGCCATTAAAAATCACACCAACAGTCACGCTGCATCGACGCATTCTATGCCGCCAATAGATTTAATTCAATGTTAATCGGAAAATTACATTTATTTAGGAAATTTATAGAAAATGTAAAAAAGTAAGTTGCTGAGGGCTGTAAACTTCTTTATACTGGTTTGCATCAAGAACCACCCTTTGCAGGGAATGAAGAATTGATTAAACTATAATATCTTTATTCATTGACAGGTACCACTCTCGCCTGCGATCACACCTCAACTCTTGCACTAAATGCACAATCGCTTCAGCTGGGTAAAGGTGGGTGACGCAGGCGCAAAATATAACTGAAATATATCTAAAAAAACGAATTTCTAACAATAAAAGGTTACCTTCAAGTTTTAAAATTTACAAAATGAGGAACACACTGAAAAAACAATACAAACTAATCTTCCTCAATTGGTGGATAAAGCCAACTTTCACATTGCACAGATTTCTCACTAGGAGATTTGACATTGGTTACAAGTAACTGTCGTTTCAAGTTTGGTTTAGTCCAACAAGAACATCAACGGGAGTTTTATATGATAATAGAAATTCTTTGATGTCCTTGGGAAGAGTTTGTAACTTTCATGAGATAATTCTTCATGAGGGATAGACCTAGATATGTCAAATACTTCCTTCTTCTTGGCGGCGTTATCATAGGTTTGGTGCGATTGAAAATAACTGCGGAGTTGATTCCTGCAATATCGAAGATTCTGAAAAAAATTGGGAGAGACTATCTTCGTGTAGTGCTTTGCGTTATATATAGGAAGCGCATTTTTGATCGACTGTATCAACGCCAGTTTTGGTTCTGTTATAATGTAATATAATTTCTTCTTTAGGTATTTGAAATTNAAAAAAAAAATTGGCAGTTATAGGGACTGCCGATAGAAGTGAAAACTTAGAACTTTTAGTATTAAAATTTGAAATTTCACAATGTTTGAATAAAAATTATGAACATCAATCTGATTTTCACATCTATTGACACACCTATGCATGTTTATATGGTTTTTTATTATTCAAATATTTACATAAATTTCTATGTACTTGATTTTTAACATTGTTTGCATCATTGTCATCATTAATTTCAACGATTCTCTGTATAGATACAGATATACTCAGATATATACTGCTACAAGCATGTCGTGACGCGAACGCACTAGATTTCACCCATCCAAAAAGCGTCTAACGCCTACAGCACCTGCGCGTGCGCCAGTCGTGAGCACGTCGATGACGCAAACCCATAACATTTTCCCCTGCCAAAAATTGCCCAACGTCGCTAAAGAAGTTTTCACTTCAAAAACGAATTCTTATAAGACTTCTAACAATAAAAGGTTACCTGCAAGTTTTAAAATTTACAAAATGAGGAATACACTGAAAAAAAAATACAAACTAATCTTCCTCAATTGGTAGATAAAGACAACTTTCACATTGCACAGATTTCTCACTAAGAGATTTGCATACAAATCTTTGGCATTGGTTGCAAGTAACTGCCGTTTTGCTATTTTTGTGTGCGCTGCATATATGACATCGTCTGCATCAAGTTTGGTTTAGTCCAACAAGAACGTCAACGGGAGTTTTATATGATAATAGAAATTCTTTGATGTCCTTGGGAAGAGTTTGTAACTTTCATGAGATAATTCTTCATGAGGGATAGACCTAGATCTGTCAAATACTTTCTTCTTCTTGGCAGCGTAATCATAGGTTTGGTGCGATTGAAAATAACTGCGGAGTTGATTCCCGCAATATCCAAGATTCTGAAAAAAATTGGGAGAGACTATCTTCGTGTGGTCCTTTGCGTTATATATAGGCAGCGCATTTTTGGTCGACTGTATCAACGCCAGTTTTGGTTCTATTATAATGTAATATAATTTCTTCTTTAAGTATTTGAAATTTCATCAATTTGATCATTGTCTGCAACAAAATCACAGCCTTATTTTTTTATTAGAATAAGATACTAACGTAACATCAGATTGGAATCCAAACAGAGAGGATCCAACTGCACGCGACTTGTTTGGGAGGAACTCAGGTGGGATTTGTCTTTTGTTTTTTTTTTACTGTACCAGTCAAAGTCAGATCATTTTATAACAGATATTTCCCTAATTCGTAACTCGTGTAATAAATGTCTGTTGTTATTTGTTTTGGTGTCTTTTTAGTACCTCTATTAGTCTCTGCACGATGTCGAATGATTTGTTACATGTTTTGTAGGGTTCCTCACGCTGTATTCCACAATATATATCAAAATTTCATGTGTAATATGTTCTACTATCACAAAGAGCATATAATTTTATTCCATATTTAGCGGGTTTTTGTGCCATAATTCGTATGGATGTAGCATTTCATCAATTGTTACAAACTCTCCCAAACTATAATTACGCATGCAATTTTTCACAAAATCATCAAATATCTATTGTTCTCACCGCTGTTAATTTGTCAGATTTCTCGTGTTCTTTTCTTGTTCTAAAGTCGTCAAAACGAAGAGCACGGAAAATAAATAAAAATCGTCTATAACTAAAAGAAACTCTTAACAAAATCATTCCCATCCCATCTTTAGACCAAAGTTCTTCAACATTTATGTGGTTCCCTTTTTTCACGGAGACAATATAAAGTGCTTCAAATAAGGCCAGAATTTCGTTGGAAGAAGTTAATTTCCAGTCTCGATCTTTTTGATACGTAGTGTTTGCACGTCTATTTTCTATGAATACATTAGTACATTACACTATATGATGAATCATACTGATTTTGACATATTTTGTGCAGCACCATTTAGTCCTAGTAATACTTTGACCCTGGTTTTGTTACTACAACTTACAGGAGTATTCTTCCAAATTGTCTTTACATCTTTTCCAATATGAAAATGATCATCATGATAAGGCTGCAACAAAGATTTGATATCTCCTACAAATTCATCAGCACTTTGCTTCGATTCACTGCCGTGCCGCTGATTTTCAACGACTTCTTCTTCTCCACTTTCACTGTCAAAGTCAGCAATACCGTCATAGCTATCAGATACATTTTTCGCGAATCATTGCAACTCCTCAGTCAGTGGTCTTTTAGAGGCTCCTCTATGCCTAAAATATCATAATTGTGTTGTATGCTCAATAATATTTCCAAAAATGCAATATATTAAAAATTTTTTTTCATAATTTACATTTAAGCAGCTTTAGATATTATAATAAATTTAAAAAAATACAACTGCGCCATTTAAAAGTTGGTCTGTGTTCTGCCGGAGCTGTCTGCGACGCGCTGATGAGATCCAAAAAGATCGACATCGCGATCCGCGTCTGGCAGTTTCGACAGAATACAGACCACTTCGAATTATTTTATTC
>NW_020438927.1:1253651-1279295 GCF_000699045.2 Agrilus planipennis
ATTCCTCGTAAATTGGTGATCCCTCATCGACACTACTAGAAGGAGTATTATGGCGTGACTGCTTGATCTTCATTATAATAATAAAGCCTTGTTTATTCCTTAATAACATAAAAAATTACAATTAGATATGGTTACATTTGCACTTAAGATATTTGATTGGTTTGATTTCATTTGAGTGTACATTATACATTTTCTTTTTTTAATACATATGAGCTTTCAAATGTTTTTTTTTTTACCCTTCGCCGGTCGCGCCATTAAAAATCACACCAACAGTCACGCTGCATCGACGCATTCTATGCCGCCAATAGATTTAATTCAATGTTAATCGGAAAATTACATTTATTTAGGAAATTTATAGAAAATGTAAAAAAGTAAACTGTGAACTTTACTCTTATATTATTTGTTGAACATAATATTACATTATGTTTTGTGATCAGATTGTTGCTGAGGACTGTAAACTTCTTTATACTGATTTGCATCAAGGACCATCCTTGGCAGGGAATGAGGAATTGATTAAACTATAATATCTTTATTCATTGACAAGTACCACTCTCGCCTACGATCACACCCCAACTCTTACACTAAACGCACAATCGCTTCAGCTGGGTAAAGGTGGGTGACGCAGGCGCAAAATATAACTGAAATATATCTAAAAAAACGAATTTCTGACAATAAAAGGTTACCTTCAAGTTTTAAAATTTACAAAATGAGGAACACACTGAAAAAACAATACAATCTTCCTCAATAGGTGGATAAAGCCAACTTTCACATTGCACATATTTCTCACTAGGAGATTTGCATACAAATCTTTGGCATTGGTTGCAAGTAACTGCCGTTTTGCTATTTTTGTGTGCGCTGCATATATGACATCGTCTGCATCAAGTTTGGTTTAGTCCAACAAGAACGTCAACGGGAGTTTTATATGATAATAGAAATTCTTTGATGTCCTTGGGAAGAGTTTGTAACTTTCATGAGATAATTCTTCATGAGGGATAGACCTAGATCTGTCAAATACTTTCTTCTTCTTGGCAGCGTAATCATAGGTTTGGTGCGATTGAAAATAACTGCGGAGTTGATTCCCGCAATATCCAAGATTCTGAAAAAAATTGGGAGAGACTATCTTCGTGTGGTCCTTTGCGTTATATATAGGCAGCGCATTTTTGGTCGACTGTATCAACGCCAGTTTTGGTTCTATTATAATGTAATATAATTTCTTCTTTAAGTATTTGAAATTTCATCAATTTGATCATTGTCTGCAACAAAATCACAGCCTTATTTTTTTATTAGCATAAGATACTAACGTAACATCAGATTGGAATCCAAACAGAGAGGATCCAACTGCATGCGACTTGTTTGAGAGGAACTCAGGTGGGATTTGTCTTTTGTGTTTTTTTACTGTACCAGTCAAAGTGAGATCATGTTATAACAGATATTTCCCTAATTCGTAACTCGTGTAATAAATGTCTGTTGTGATTTCTTTTGGTGCCTTTTAGTACCTCTGCTAGTCTCTGCACGATGTCGAATGGTTTGTTAGATGTTTTGTAGGGTCCCTCACGTTGTATTCCACAATATATATCAAAATTTCATGTGTAAGATGTTCTACTATCACAAAGAGCATATAATTTTATTCTATATTTAGCGGGTTTTTGTGCCACAAATCGTATGGATGTAGCATTTCATCAATTGTTACAAACTCTCCCAAACTATAATTACGCATGCAATTTTTCACAAAATCATCAAATATCTATTGTTCTCACCGCTGTTAATTTGTCAGATTTCTCGTGTTCTTTTCTCACTCTGAAGTCGTCAAAACCAAGAGCACGGAAAATAAATAAAAATCTTCTATAACTAAATGAAGCTCTTAACAAAATTATTCCCGTCCCATCTTTAGACCAAAGTTCTTCAACATTTATGTCGTTCCCTTTCTTCACGGAGATAATATAAAGTGCTTCAAATAAGGCCAGAATTTCGTTGGAAGAAGTTAATTTCCAGTCTCCATCTTTTTGATACGTAGTGTTTGCACGTCTATATTCTATGTATACATTAGTACATAACACATATGATGAATCATATTGATTTTGACACATTTTGTGCAGCACCGTTTAGTCCTAGTAATACTTTGACCCTGGTTTTGTTACTACAACTTATAGGAGTATTCATCCAAATTGTCTTTACATCTTTTCCAATATGAAAATGATCATCATGATAAGGCTGCAACAATGGTTTGATATCTCCGACAAATTCATCAGCACTTTGCTCTGATTCACTGCCGTGCCGCTGATTTTCAACGACTTCTTCTTCTCTACTTTCACTGTCGAAGTCAGCAATACCGTCATCGCTATCAGATACATTTTCCGCGAATCATTGCAACTCATCAGTCAGTGGTCTTTTAGAGGCTCCTCTATGCCTAAAATATCATAATTGTGTTGTATGCTCAATAATATTTCCAAAAATGCAATATATTAAAAATTTTTTTTCATAATTTACATTTAAGCAGCTTTAGATATTATAATAAATTTAAAAAAATACAACTGCGCCATTTAAAAGTTGGTCTGTGTTCTGNCCTTTTACCTTTTGTGTACAGTGTGTTCCACTTAAGGTGGTTTCGTCATTATTCCGTTAAAAATTATTAGAGACAGGTACAGGGAACTATCAACAAAGTCGACGTAAAATTAAGCAAAGAACCCAAAAATGTAAAAATATACAGGATGTTCCATTTAAAACAACGAATTTAGGTGGCGCCCAGAAGAAATGGATCACCCTGCATGACTGAAAATATTTTCTGTGTATCCACCATATGATTCCAAACCACTTTTATTAAAACAGTTTTTTTTATTAAAAGTATAATAACAAAGTTATGGACGAAAACACCTTATATGTATTTTCCACTTGAATTGTGCGGAATGTCCCGTGTTATTGTCAAATTATGTTAATTTTAAACCCATTCCCTACTACAATTAAAGTAACCAATTCAAAAGGATTTTTTCCAATTCACTCACGATCATATAACACAGGCCATCGTTATTCTTACGACTTGCTTGAATTAGTGAAAATCAAATGTTTTCCTTTACATTTAGATACAATGGATTTTCTTTATGTGTAGCTCAAGTCAAACAATTATATTATTTATGTGAACTATGATGCTTTTTGAGACTTGTTGAACATTTACGCACACCCTTTATAAAATTTTATTAATTGTACAATTATTGTTGTACACCTCCGTTCCATAATAAATGCAGAATTAAAGCCAACTTTTAGTAAAACGTGAACAGAAGCAGAAGTTAGCAGAAGCTTCTTCTTTTTCGAACCGTACTACTTTACTGTAACCTACGTATGTGTAAGTTTAAAGAAACAAATGGTAAAAGTAAAAAGTAACGTTGCTTTGAAGTGACATGCAACTTGATCTTTACCGAGAACTAAATTGTTTGAAATTAGGGGATGGAAAAGTAGATATCCATATGTTTAAATGGACCTTGTTGAGCATAATGAATTCCACTAAATGTAGCATTGTACTACAGGTGACGATTACCGCACCATTTGTGGTATTTTATACTGGTAATTGACTTAGTATAATTATTTTTCTTTTAATCCAAATAATTGATTTTTGAATAAACTTCTACCCAGCTCATAATATTCAAAATATTTTTAACATGGTAAATAAATAATAATTATAAGTTAAAAATGATTATAACTAAAAAGTTTTGTAATTTCGAGTATCTATTATCGGGGTCTGTTTAATGAACAAAAGAACAACAAAAAAACACGAAAAGACCGATAAAAATAAAAATAGTATAATTTGGATTAAATAAAAGAATAAAACAATTCCTGTATTAGGAGATAAAGTACGATATAATTTTACAAAAGAGAAGAATGGAAGTTTCTTTCAAGACTCGAAAACCAAAACAAAACATGAGACGAAATCTAAACATTCAGTTGTTTCATTCACTTACGAATTAGATTTCAGCCACGTTATAAAGACGTTTACTGCGTTACAATTTTTATGTTATCTATTGTAGCGACCACTAGCGTGATTGTGTGCGATCGGGCATACGTGTGTGTGAACGGCTTTACGCTTTTCCGACTAGCCGCGGGCGCTTTTCTTCATGTGCGCCGTATCTGAAAACGTGTGTGTCGTACCTGCGTTTCGGGAAAGCAATTAAACCGTTCGAGGAAAACGAAACTTCTCTGGACGGCTCGAGAAAGTTCCCGAAAGGAAGCAAGGGAGTGTTTANGCAAATTGGGATAAATGTAGTATATGACCTGGAAATCTATATAGAAAATGATGCTGTTTGCTAGATTGTAAAAGTTTAATATTCAAAGAATTATGAATTTTTTTGTACGGTGGTAATTTTTGCAACAAGATTACCTATTTAACGTTTCCTTCAAAAAACATTCGAAGTTACTTGTTTTTCATTTTAATGAACAAAAATTGGATTATCGGAAATAAAATACTTATATTAAAGTTCTTACATACAATAACAACATAGAAAGAATAACTTATCTATAAAGTAAAGTCATCAAAATTTAAGGGAAAAGTCATTGTAGTATTGCGTCTATCTGTGCTTGGATTGGGTAATACTTTAACTATATCGCCTTCTTCAATAGTTGCAATATCATCATATTAGGGCACAAAAATGTAGACTTCTTTTTTCCTGTAAATTTTATAATCCACTCATTCTGTCTAGTTTTTTCCAGTTATGAAATGTTTTACAGTTTTTTTGGTAGAAAATTGGACAATTACCCATTTTCCAACATCAACTGTAGCGTCGTGGGTTACAAAATCATTAGCGTCTATCTCTTGTTCGAGTTCCTGCCAAAATTCTTCCACATTGTCAGATTCCTCGTAAATTGGTGATCCCTCATCGCCACTACGAGAAGGAGCATTATGGCGTGACTGCTTGATCTTCATTATAATAATAAAGCCTTGTTTATTCCTTAATAACATAAAAAATTACAATTAGATATGGTTACATTTGCACTTAAGATATTTGATTGGTTTGATTTCATTTGAATGTACATTATACATTTTTTTTTAACACATATGAGCTTTCAAATGTTATTTTTTTAACCCATCGCCGGTCGCGCCATTAAAAATCACACCAACAGTCACGCTGCATCGACGCATTCTATGCCGCCAATAGATTTAATTCAATGTTAATCGGAAAATTACATTTATTTAGGAAATTTATAGAAAATGTAAAAAAGTAAGTTGTTGAGGGCTGTAAACTTCTTTATACTGGTTTGCATCAAGAACCACCCTTTGCAGGGAATGAAGAATTGATTAAACTATAATATCTTTATTCATTGACAGGTACCACTCTCGCCTGCGATCACACCTCAACTCTTGCACTAAATGCACAATCGCTTCAGCTGGGTAAAGGTGGGTGACGCAGGCGCAA
Organism: Agrilus planipennis; assembly: GCF_000699045.2. Lineage (NCBI taxonomy): Eukaryota > Metazoa > Arthropoda > Insecta > Coleoptera > Buprestidae > Agrilus > Agrilus planipennis. The sequence goes on from NW_020438927.1 coordinate 1,259,051, forward strand.
AATATAACTGAAATATATCTAAAAAAACGAATTTCTAACAATAAAAGGTTACCTTCAAGTTTTAAAATTTACAAAATGAGGAACACACTGAAAAAACAATACAAACTAATCTTCCTCAATTGGTGGATAAAGCCAACTTTCACATTGCACAGATTTCTCACTAGGAGATTTGACATTGGTTACAAGTAACTGTCGTTTCAAGTTTGGTTTAGTCCAACAAGAACATCAACGGGAGTTTTATATGATAATAGAAATTCTTTGATGTCCTTGGGAAGAGTTTGTAACTTTCATGAGATAATTCTTCATGAGGGATAGACCTAGATATGTCAAATACTTCCTTCTTCTTGGCGGNTGACTTAGTATAATTATTTTTCTTTTAATCCAAATAATTGATTTTTGAATAAACTTCTACCCAGCTCATAATATTCAAAATATTTTTAACATGGTAAATAAATAATAATTATAAGTTAAAAATGATTATAACTAAAAAGTTTTGTAATTTCGAGTATCTATTATCGGGGTCTGTTTAATGAACAAAAGAACAAAAAAAAAAAACGAATAGTCCGATAAAAATAAAAGTATAATTTGGATCAAATAAAAGGATCAAACTAAAGGAAGTATCAAAAATTAATATCCAAAATTTTACTTACATGACCGGTCGCATTGCGATATGGAATACGTCACTTCAACATTAACCACGTTAACGCCTAAGAACTTACTAATAAAAACATCAAAATTGAAACACCACCTACCAGCCGTTGTTAGAAATAGTCAAGTGTGTATACCTATGAGCCCACGGGTATTCGGGCAATATACTAAGAGAAATATTATCCAGATATGGATTGCGGTACGGAGTACCGCTGCGCGACCGACGGAGGGTGAATAAATTATCAGAAGTAGAAAGTAACAGTATTAATTTGGAACCACACATTGTTATAGGGACCGTGCTCTAACTGTAGAGGCAGCACTGTAGCTGCAGGTCGCGCGCTCTAGCGTAAAATGTATGCATAAAACGGGCAAAAGTTTCAACAATACTAAGTAGATCAAAATAATTAAAAATGGAAAGAATAATTAAATACGGTTTTCAGCCAATCTTTAATAATAACAATATTCGCGGTCAAAACAATTTAAAAGGAAAGAAATTATTTGAGTCTGGACATGTATTACATGTAACAGAAAAAAAAATTTAAATAATGCGGTTGTCATTACCGCCAATGTAATTGCGCAAACAAGTGTTTCAAAAGTGTACAATATCAAAGTAACGGTATGTATTAAATTGTTTATTATTTGTACAATTTCTTTAATGTAATTAAATAGATAAAAAAATTAATCTTGACGTTCATTTAATCTTGAAGTTTATCTAATTTTTTGTTGTTTAGTTGGATGTTGATCGTCATGTAAGTCGCGGCGAGTGTAGCTGTAAAGCTGGATTATCAGGAAAATGCAAACACATTTTTGCAGTTGTAAACTTCATCAATTCACCGGAAACTGCTTCATCTAAAACTAGTGTTAGTCAACAGTGGGGCAAGCCATCCCAACGACAGTTGGAGCAGTATCAAAAAGGGGTAAAAATAAGTGAAATGTTTCCTCCACCACCTTATCGTAAGAACGAGTTTTCAAATGTTCAAGTTTCCAAAGTAGAATCTCTTGTTTTTCCTGTTTCACTTGCTGGCTCACCTCTTCAAACCATGGCAAATCTTGAAAACAGAAGCAACAATGAAATAATAGCTGCTGAATCTCTTGCGACCTTGGTTAAAATTAATTGAAAAATAAATTTGGAGACTAAGGTAAATAAATTGGTAACGGACATAGTCGGTCTTCAGTCGTGCAATCAGATTTATTCTGTCGAAAATGTAATTGCTGAAAACTTACATAATTTCTATGTAAGTGAGGTTTGTTGTGATGTTGACAAAATAATTAAGATTAGTATTGAAACATTACATCAATCAAAATCTGATGAATGGTTTAAACAGCGAGTCCTGAGAATAACAGCTAGTAATGCACATAAATTAAAAGGTGATCGTTTTGACGTAGACAAAGTTGTTTCTGATTTATTAACTCCGAATAAAATCGGGACATCTGCAATGGCATACGGTAAAAAAATGGAAAACATTGCATTAAAAGAATATGAAGGATTAATTGATCGTACGCATCAAATTATTAAAGTCGGATTAATCGTTAATACTTATCAACCTTGGCTTAGTTGCTCACCTGACGCTGTGGTAGAGTACGGAACAAATATTTGGCAAAAACGTTTAGTTGAGATTAAGTGTCCTTATAAATGCAAAAAAATGCCAGTTTTTGATCGAGAGAACAATACATGTAATGTGCAATATTTAAAATTTGACGAAAACGGTTTGCGATTGAGTGAAACGCATTCTATTCATACACAAATACAGGTACAAATGTATGTGACTAATATTGCATTTTGCGACTTATTTGTTTACTCACCTGTGGGAAGTGTTTTAATTACTGTAGCACGTGATAATACCTTATTACAAAGAATTATACCAAAGCTTGAAAAATTTTATTTTAGTCATTATATTAAAAGATTAATAAAGAAGTTTAAACAGTGAACTTTATCTTATAAGTTACAAATTCTTAAAACTCAATTTACAATTTATTTATAGGACGTTTAATCTTGTTCTTTGTATAATGGCTTTTGATTGTTTATTATAGCACAAATCACGAAAAGAATTTCGTCAATATGAGGTAATAGTGATATTGGTACTTTAGAAAGAACGTTAAAATCCTTTATTCTCTGATTTACTCGTTCAATATGTATCCTAACTGAAGCAATATTATATGTTTCGTCAACTTCTTCCGGTGTAAATTGATCTTTGTTACCAAATGGAGGCATTACGAAGATCGCATTTTTTTCTTGTACTTTGGTTTGTATTTGTGGAAAACCTTTATCTGCAAGAACAACATCCCCGGCCTCAATTAAATCAATTAGTCCGCAATCGTTAGTAATGAAACAATCACCAGCACGACCACCATAACCCTTTGACAAAAAACTGATAAATCCGTTCGGGGTACACCCAACTAAAGATTTTATAGTGTGATGATGCTTATAATCAGAGTACATTAAAACTCTGTGCTTAACTTCTGGGGCAACCTCAGTGTTAATTTCAGTACAGTCAATAATTACACGTGTTTCAGGATAATGTAGTTTAAATGCTTCAGGCAGAGATGCTTGAACTGTAGTTTTAGATGGTCAAAATATAAAGTTTTTCATTGCAATATGGAGCTGTCGCAATTTTTTTATGAAGATTCGATTGATAGTAGTACGATGAACATTGAATAAAACAGACAGTGCTGTAAATGTCAAGCCGGTTTTTAGTTTCACTAGAGTTATTAATAATTTTGTTTTTTTATTAACTTTACTATTTTTGCCATCTGGAAGGAGGTTTAAGATAAATGAAAAAAGAGCTAATGTAACACCAGTTAAGCTGCTCATAGTCTCATCAGAAGTGACAGAAGAAATCCCATGAAAACCTTGACAGTTTGCTTTAATAGATTCAACATTAATAGGATCACAACTAGAATCCTTGACATTTTTCTTCAGAAGTGGTTTGTTAGTCATTTTTTTTAGTGATAAATGGACCTGCACTGCGGCAGCACTTATACCTTCACGATAATCCAAATTGCAGAAAAAATATGAATAATCGTCTGATGAATGATCTAGTAGTTCATCAGTTTGGCAACTTATGCTTCGACATGCTGGATAAGAATTATTTAAGTCACTCATTTTGATATTAAACTGTTCCTGAAGTTCAATTTTGACTGGGTCTTGCTCCATTCTCATGTCACTTATATTATATACACTTTCATTTATATTGTCAATTGACTCCTTGTTATAATTCTTTGATTGGCGTTTTTTTGAACGTTCAAAACGTTGTAAAGATTGCATTGAACATTTAGTATTTTTCTTTTCCGGAAAAATAGAAGGTACATATGATGGATGAAGTGGATGCTCCGATTTATTATTGTTTATAAAGTGAGCACTATAAATCCTTGTATTTTTATTAGGCTCCCAGTCTACCGGATTTTTACTGAAATAAAAAAAATTTTAGGTTAAATTTTGATTNTTACGATCATAACCGACTGCGCCGCAGTCCGAAGTACCTTTTCAAAGCAGGAACTGAACCCGCGAATAGGCCGCTGGGTCATGCTTCTATCCGAATATCATTATGAAATCAAACACAGAAATAACACACGTATGCGTCATGTAGACGCCTTGAGCCGTAACCCACCCTCAGATCACAACAAATTATTATCAACCACGATCGTAGAGAGCGACTGGCTGGCTGTTGGCTGCCCAACAACATGACGAAAACATTCAAAATTTAAAGAGGATAATATTGAGTGGTGAAATTCATTAAAATAAGCAAATATTTAACAAATACGCTGTTAAAGGGGGAATCGTGTACAAAATTACTAATTTAGGATTGCGATGGCTTGTTCCGAAACTCGCGCGGTTTCAAATATTACGAACATGTCACGATGATGTTGGACACTTTGCCTTCCACAAAACATGAATTATTAGCAAGCAAATATTGGTTCCCACACATGCGCCGTTTCACCTCCAAATATGTCAAAAACTGCCTTAACTGCCTCTATTTTAAATCCCCAGCGGGAAAGAAACCTGGATATCTCAACCCCATACCGAAACTCGCGGAGCCATTTCACACGGTCCATGTGGACCATCTTGGTCCGTTTGTGAAAACACAAACAGGGAATACCCATGTACTTGTCACAATAGACGCCTTTACAAAATTCGTAATCTTACACGCTGTAAAAGACACAAAGACCAGGCATGTTATTGAGAAGATTTAATCAAAACGTTTGGTGTTCCTCGACGTATAATCACGGATCAGGGGCGATCCTTTACTTCACAAAAGTTTCAATGTTTCGTAAAAGACCAAGGTATGACTCATCATCTTAATGCTGTCGGGTTGCCAAGAGGGAACGGACAAGTTGAGCGCTACAACAGAACCATTCTTACGTCCCTGGCAACCCTGGGTGCTAATTTAGACGACGACCTCTGGGACAGCAATATCAGCAACATTCAATTGAGTCTAAACGGAACCTATAATAAAGCCATAGGAACAAGTCCCAGCGAAGCTCTTATGGGCTTTCGAGTCCGTTTAAACTCGGCTTTCGAAATAAGAGAAAACATCCCTGTTGACGTAAGTGATATAAGGAGAAAAATTACGTCCAGAGTGGAATTTCTACAGGAAGAGCAGAAGGAACGTTTCGACTCGGTACGCTGTCCCCCATCAAAGTATCAATTAGGCGATTTAGTTATGCTCCGCATAACAACAACACCAGCCACCGGGTCAAGTCAAAAATTACTTCCTAAATGGAAAGGATCATTCAGGCTATCACAAATTTTGGAAAGCGATCGTTATGAGGTCCAGGGCATGCAACGTTCCAGCAAACCCTATTGTGGGATCTCAGGGATAGAGAACATGAAGCCCTGGATTCACTTCATAAATGATGATTAATCGGAAGGTGAGTAGGGACGGATCCGTGTGATGAGTCAGGATTGTACCCGAGTATATTGCAATCGCACTCCATTGTCTCCTGATGACTCACGATGCGACCCCCTTGTAGTACTTGAACCACGTAGTGGTTGGGTGGATCTTACCGGAATTGATCACTCAGGTACTGTATCCGCAACCAGTATTAGCCGGACTCGACGAGCTGATCACGAGTTGCGGGCGGAAAAAAAAACAGAAGTAATGAATAATGTTTTATAAAACTATATCTTTATTAGGAAGGTTTCCGATTCATCCGCCCATAGTTAAGTACAATAAGTTAATTATTAATTGCATGAGCAGACCACTAAAATAAACAAATACTTTAACAATGATCAGAATTTTAGAATTCAACCCCTTGATGGCAATGTTGATGGTAATCACGCGGGACGCGTGAAAGTCAGGAATGGCCGTGTAAGAACAGCAAGAAGACATCCCGGTTCGGGCCCCCTTGTTATGCTAAGGCGCAACATCGGGGAACCACGAAAACTATCAACAATTAGCCAGAAAAGGAAAACAAACTCAAAAAATAGAGAACAGAATGGTTGTGCTAGCGAAGCGGTATGCACGTGAAGAATAAAATGTAATATATTCAATAAAATTGTGAAAGTTAAAAAAATTAGAATTAAAGTAGTTGTGAGAAGGTGATAGATTTCTTTCACGAATTTTTCCTGTTTTACGGTTAGCTGAATTTGAATTGAAGTGGCGGAGCTCTTGCTTTCTATCATTAATACTAATCGTAATTGTTAAGCAATACATTAGCAAAAGAAGATAAAATTTGGAAATGTGTACCTTTATAATATTTTCCACAACTGCATATTTTTGAAAATTCTAAATAAACAATATTATTTCTAAGTAATATTTTCAATAATTAATTTTCCTAAAATTGTTTTCTGATGTTCAGTCCGTAAAAATTGTGTCCGCAGATTTTCGTTATTACTTATTTCTTCAAGAATGGCATAAATGTGAAAAAAACTATACTGACATTATCGGTTGGAACGGAAAGTCCTCCTTTTTGTAAATAATCACAATAAATATTTTCAACGCAAGAGCCCTTATTGNAAGAACTTCTTCAGCTGAAGAATGACCTTCAAGGTGTCTTTGGAGGTAAGGGACTGAGGATGGACAGGCCATCGAAGTGTCACAGTATCCCTATACCTATACTACTCACACAACTCTCTCTCTATCTCTGTCTCTTTTTTTTTGCTTAATGACTTTCTATATTCAATAAACACATAACATATAAAGTTCAATTAATATAACCATTGCCCTATTACAACATTTATATGTGAACAGACAGTATGAGTTATAATTTAGAAAGTTTATGTGTTTATTTGTGTTCTATATTATATTACTTTATCGATTAGAGTTACCTACGGAATAAAGTTGCCATATTAAGCTTGTCATTTTGTGATCACTGATTGAAGTGGAAACATCATTTAATACAGTGAAATAACTTTTGTGAATAACAGTGGATGCTTGTGAAATGATACAGTGGAATTATATAACATTGAAAAAACTTTTATATTTACAAATAAGTGGCTGATAAATTGTTCAACATTAATTTTTTTCCCAAGTTTATAAATTGAACTAAGAAATTGTCTAACAGTAATGTTGATACTACCATTTCATTATACAAAATACAGATTAATAGCATTTGTTGTGTGCTAGAAAACCTATCATTCGTTTGAACTCGAGACATTAGCCATCATAGAATCGGTAAAGAAAAAAAAAAACTTTTTTAAACCAGTAATGCTGGGTGGGTGGTGGTTCGGGTGAGAAAGATGAGACGGACGAAATGAAGACAGAAGAGAATGAAAGATTATCTGTGGAATATTACTGCCTCAGCATTTGCCTAGGTGATCCAAGGAAACCACAGAAAAACTTGGACCAAGGCAGACGGATCCGGAATCGAACCGGCGTTCTCCCGAATGCTAAGCAATGGTCTAAACCTCTAGGCCATGCCGCTCGGTAAAGAAATTTCGAACATACTTATACGGAAGACCCTTTACGATCATAACCGACTGCGCCGCAGTCCGAAGTACCTTTTCAAAGCAGGAACTGAACCCGCGAATAGGCCGCTGGGTCATGCTTCTATCCGAATATCACTATGAAATCAAACACAGAAATAACACACGTATGCGTCATGTAGACGCCTTGAGCCGTAACCCACCCTCAGATCACAACAAATTATTATCAACCACGATCGTAGAGAGCGACTGGCTGGCTGTTGGCTGCCCAACAACATGACGAAAACATTCAAAATTTAAAGAGGATAATATTGAGTGGTGAAATTCATTAAAATAAGCAAATATTTAACAAATACGCTGTTAAAGGGGGAATCGTGTACAAAATTACTAATTTAGGATTGCGATGGCTTGTTCCGAAACTCGCGCGGTTTCAAATATTACGAACATGTCACGATGATGTTGGACACTTTGCCTTCCACAAAACATGAATTATTAGCAAGCAAATATTGGTTCCCACACATGCGCCGTTTCACCTCCAAATATGTCAAAAACTGCCTTAACTGCCTCTATTTTAAATCCCCAGCGGGAAAGAAACCTGGATATCTCAACCCCATACCGAAACTCGCGGAGCCATTTCACACGGTCCATGTGGACCATCTTGGTCCGTTTGTGAAAACACAAACAGGGAATACCCATGTACTTGTCACAATAGACGCCTTTACAAAATTCGTAATCTTACACGCTGTAAAAGACACAAAGACCAGGCATGTTATTGAGAAGATTTAATCAAAACGTTTGGTGTTCCTCGACGTATAATCACGGATCAGGGGCGATCCTTTACTTCACAAAAGTTTCAATGTTTCGTAAAAGACCAAGGTATGACTCATCATCTTAATGCTGTCGGGTTGCCAAGAGGGAACGGACAAGTTGAGCGCTACAACAGAACCATTCTTACGTCCCTGGCAACCCTGGGTGCTAATTTAGACGACGACCTCTGGGACAGCAATATCAGCAACATTCAATTGAGTCTAAACGGAACCTATAATAAAGCCATAGGAACAAGTCCCAGCGAAGCTCTTATGGGCTTTCGAGTCCGTTTAAACTCGGCTTTCGAAATAAGAGAAAACATCCCTGTTGACGTAAGTGATATAAGGAGAAAAATTACGTCCAGAGTGGAATTTCTACAGGAAGAGCAGAAGGAACGTTTCGACTCGGTACGCTGTCCCCCATCAAAGTATCAATTAGGCGATTTAGTTATGCTCCGCATAACAACAACACCAGCCACCGGGTCAAGTCAAAAATTACTTCCTAAATGGAAAGGATCATTCAGGCTATCACAAATTTTGGAAAGCGATCGTTATGAGGTCCAGGGCATGCAACGTTCCAGCAAACCCTATTGTGGGATCTCAGGGATAGAGAACATGAAGCCCTGGATTCACTTCATAAATGATGATTAATCGGAAGGTGAGTAGGGACGGATCCGTGTGATGAGTCAGGATTGTACCCGAGTATATTGCAATCGCACTCCATTGTCTCCTGATGATTCACGATGCGACCCCCTTGTAGTACTTGAACCACGTAGTGGTTGGGTGGATCTTACCGGAACTGATCACTCAGGTACTGTATCCGCAACCAGTATTAGCCGGACTCGACGAGCTGATCACGAGTTGCGGGCGGAAAAAAAAACAGAAGTAATGAATAATGTTTTATAAAACTATATCTTTATTAGGAAGGTTTCCGATTCATCCGCCCATAGTTAAGTACAATAAGTTAATTATTAATTGCATGAGCAGACCACTAAAATAAACAAATACTTTAACAATGATCAGAATTTTAGAATTCAACCCCTTGATGGCAATGTTGATGGTAATCACGCGGGACGCGTGAAAGTCAGGAATGGCCGTGTAAGAACAGCAAGAAGACATCCCGGTTCGGGCCCCCTTGTTATGCTAAGGCGCAACATCGGGGAACCACGAAAACTATCAACAATTAGCCAGAAAAGGAAAACAAACTCAAAAAATAGAGAACAGAATGGTTGTGCTAGCGAAGTGGTATGCACGTGAAGAATAATATGTAATATATTGAATAAAATTGTGAAAGTTAAAAAAAATTAGAATTAAAGTAGTTGTGAGAAGGTGATAGATTTCTTTCACGAATTTTTCCTGTTTTACAGTTAGCTGAATTTGAATTGAAGTGGCGGAGCTCTTGCTTTCTATCATTAATACTAAACGTAATTGTTAAGCAATACATTAGCAAAAGAAGATAAAATTTGGAAATGTGTACCTTTATAATATTTTCCACAACTGCATATTTTTGAAAATTCTAAATAAACAATATTATTTCTAAGTAATATTTTCAATAATTAATTTTCCTAAAATTGTTTTCTGATGTTCAGTCCGTAAAAATTGTGTCCGCAGATTTTCGTTATTACTTATTTCTTCAAGAATGGCATAAATGTGAAAAAAACTATACTGACATTATCGGTTGGAACGGAAAGTCCTCCTTTTTGTAAATAATCACAATAAATATTTTCAACGCAAGAGCCCTTATTGTTTATTACGAGCGAAACACAATTGTTGCAAGTTATCTTTTTACCAGCAGAATGAACTGCATATCCTGAAATGTAAATTTTTAAGGAGTCATCTTCTAAATCACAATTCAATAAATAACCGGAATTTAAAATTTCAATAAACTAACTTATGTCTAAGGGAGAATTTTCAACATTGTAAATGTACGAAATTGTGACGTACTGTATATTCTTCAATCTTTCAATGATTATATTAATCTCGATCATTCTCATGGTAGGTTTCAAGTTTATGCTTGTTCGCGATTGACGTCATTCATACGGACACAACGCTCCAATTGTTTATGTCATTCATCTTCACCTCACCACTTACTTAGTCATAGTCATTGCTACCGTAAGCACGCCGCATGGTGTAATTTAACATAATAAATTTTATATCACAGTGTGTCGAATTTTATTGAAAAAGAGTAAAGTTAGAGCGCGCAGTAAATTTCTGTTTCCTCAGTTTTTCGAAATTTGGTTTCTATGTCAGAAAATGAAAACGTATCCGTAAATTGTCTAAAGATATTTATTTATTTATTTATTCAGAAATTGTACACAGGCTTAAACAAAATATAAAGAATATAGATGTTGGAGATGAATTTAGACACACTTTAGTTTTTCTTTTATATAGGTAAATATATTAACGAGTCTGATTTACAATATTTTACATATGCACATATCTAATAATTCACGATTCAGGATAGAACATTCTATATGACCGGTCACGAGTCTAGCGGGCTCAATAATGTCTCCTCTCGAAAAATCCCCGGCCCCATTGTTTTGGTTTTGGTCACAATTCCAGATAAGCTGGCGTGCATGGGCCTGTTCTGCNCGACCCACGTACGGCCACTTTTAGCAGGTAAACTGTCCCGCCATGACTTTGCAACGCCACATAATTTTGATAACGCATAATGTTTGATGGCGACATCATCCTAGTCATAAACTTCTCCATATTCTTCTATTTTCTCAAACCATTGGTGAATTGACAAGTCACCCCTGACTAGATCGAATTCGGGTAACACTTCCCCCATATTTTTGAAATAGCGAGGTTCTCTGATAATTTCATTTTCACTTTGACCCACCGACGGACCCGCAGGAACACTATCTTCCTCTGACATCATCTTGTAAGTTCGACACTTTGTCCTTACAACTCAGTTCGCGACAACGTTATACAGCTCCAAACGCCCGTTTCACGCGACTTTCTGAAGGTACTTCTGTTTTTGACGACACTTACGCACACTACTTCGCTGTCCACGATTCACACGACAAGGGTCCAATCTGAACAAGTACTTTACTCCCTCAGTATCCCACTTCTGAAGAACTGTAGCAAAATTTGTACAGGATGTTGATTTTATTTGCTTTATTTAATTAAGTTAATTACAGTTGTTGTTACAAGACCTCTGTTATTTCAAAAATAATCTTTTAGTTCTAAAGTTATCTTTTTCTTTCTACCTTGAATCTGGCTTTCCATCCCTCAAAACCTATTTATATGATCACGCATTCCCTCCTCTTAATAATTAATTTTCCAATCACCTTGTTGCATTTATTAACGGTCATTTTAAAATCATCCAATCATACTTCTGTAAAAGCCAACGGTCCTAACGGAAAATTAGGTATTAGTAACCAACGGTTTTTAACGTTTATAAACAACAATAAGATAAACCTGCTAAACAGTTGCAACGGTTACATCGATAAATATTGATTATCGCGACATTTCCATTACATGTTATCGTCTAAAATATTATAACAAGAAATAGATAGTCGTTATACTTAAATTGAGAGAGATTTTAGCGAGATCATATTTAATTCAGTCATAATTTTACTATAGTCATAATCAAACAGATACATTGGTTTACCTACACGAGCTGACAGAATACGCAAAAATCTAGGTTGAATATTTTCTAAGCAGTTAAACAAAACATTGGTTTTAGGAAACCAAATGCCAGAAGCATAGCATAAAATTGACTTCACATAGGTGTTAACACTTCGTTCAATAAGTCCAGAAACTAACAACGAAAACAACATTTTTTTTAAAAAATCATTTTTATTCATCAATATAATCTCCTTTTAGAGTGTTACAATCTTTCCAACATTTCTGTACCATGTTTATAGAAGGATTTATCCTTTGCTTCAAAATAGGCTTCAGTTTCGACAATGACCTCCTCATTTGAGACAAATCTTTTTCCATTTAGCATTTTTTTTGAGATCAGCAAAGAGCCAGTAGTCGCTAGGGGCTAAATCTGGCGAATACGGGGGGTGAATTTTGCCATTGTTTTCATGGACTTGTGGCATGGTGCATTGTCTTGGTGAAAAAGGATTTTTTTCTTCTTCATGTGCGGTCGTTTTGCTGCGATTTCCTCCATCAAACGTACCAACAAGTCAATATAATAATCACTGTTGATCGATTTACCTTTTTCCAGGTGGTTAATGAAAATCACGTCATGTGTATCCCAAAAAACAGACGCCATGACTTTGACAGCAGACTGCTGCGTTTTTGGACGCTTTGGGCGGCTTTCGCCAGCCATTCGCCACTCAAATGATTGACGATTCGACTCCGGAGTGAGATGATGTATCTATGTTTCATCCATAGTCACGTATCGACGCAGGAAATCCTTTTTATTGCGAGTAAATAGCGATAAACAGCTCTCTGAATCGTCGACTCGTTGCTGTTTTTGTTTCACTGAAAGCAATCACGGCACCCACTTGGAAAAAACCTTTTTCATGCTCAATTTTTCATGAAGGATTGTAAATACGCTTCCAGATGATATCTGTGTCATTTCTGCAATCTCACGGACCTTCACTTTGCGATTTCTCATTACGATTTTTAACACTTCACTCACATTTTCCGATGTAACGGCTTCCAATGGCCTACCCGAACGTTCCGCATCGTGTGTTCGTACGACCACGTTTAAACTCAGCATACCAACGACAAATCGTTGGTTTTGATGGAGAGGAGTCCGGATAACGTTTCTCAGGCCATTGCTGGGCTTCTACGAAGTGACTTTATTCTAACTTCGATAACTCAGCTGTTTGTAGTCCGATGGACGTGAAATTTTTACGTTTCATGTGAAGGTTCATCTCGGGGTTAGTCTCGGGACTTATTGAACGATGTAGTATATAACAAGCAAGCGGTATTGTAATTAATATATTTTTTAGAATTTCGCATTACAAAACTTAACATACGCGATGCTTTCTTACATATCTCATCACTANGAATAAAGTTGCCATATTAAGCTTGTCATTTTGTGATCACTGATTGAAGTGGAAACATCATTTAATACAGTGAAATAACTTTTGTGAATAACAGTGGATGCTTGTGAAATGATACAGTGGAATTATATAACATTGAAAAAACTTTTATATTTACAAATAAGTGGCTGATAAATTGTTCAACATTAATTTTTTTCCCAAGTTTATAAATTGAACTAAGAAATTGTCTAACAGTAATGTTGATACTACCATTTCATTATACAAAATACAGATTAATAGCATTTGTTGTGTGCTAGAAAACCTATCATTCGTTTGAACTCGAGACATTAGCCATCATAGAATCGGTAAAGAAAAAAAAAAACTTTTTTAAACCAGTAATGCTGGGTGGGTGGTGGTTCGGGTGAGAAAGATGAGACGGACGAAATGAAGACAGAAGAGAATGAAAGATTATCTGTGGAATATTACTGCCTCAGCATTTGCCTAGGTGATCCAAGGAAACCACAGAAAAACTTGGACCAACGCAGACGGATCCGGAATCGAACCGGCGTTCTCCCGAATGCTAAGCAATGGTCTAAACCTCTAGGCCATGCCGCTCGGTAAAGAAATTTCGAACATACTTATACGGAAGACCCTTTACGATCATAACCGACTGCACTTTCAAAGCAGGAACTGAACCCGCGAATAGGCCGCTGGGTCATGCTTCTATCCGAATATCACTATGAAATCAAACACAGAAATAACACACGTATGCGTCATGTAGACGCCTTGAGCCGTAACCCACCCAGATCACAACAAATTATTATCAACCACGATCGTAGAAAGCGACTGGCTGGCTGTTGGCTGCCCAACAAAATTGACGAAAACATTCTAAATTTAACGAAGAAAATATTGAGTGGTGAAATTCATTAAAATAAGCAAATATTTAACAAATACGCTGTTAAAGGGGGAATCGTGTACAAAATTACTAATTTAGGATTGCGATGGCTTGTTCCGAAACTCGCGCGGTTTCAAATATTACGAACATGTCACGATGATGTTGGACACTTTGCCTTCCACAAAACATGAATTATTAGCAAGCAAATATTGGTTCCCACACATGCGCCGTTTCACCTCCAAATATGTCAATAACTGCCCTAACTGCCTCCTGGATATCTCAACCCCATACCGAAACTCGCGGAGCCATTTCACACGGTCCATGTGGACCATCTTGGTCCGTTTGTGAAAACACAAACAGGGAATACCCATGTACTTGTCACAATAGACGCCTTTATAAAATTCGTAATCTTACAAGCTGTAAAAGACACAAAGACCAGGCATGTTATTGAGAGTCCAGAAAATATAATCAAAACGTTTGGTATTCCACGGATCAGGGGCGATCCTTTACTTCACAAAAGTTTCAATGTTTCGTAAAAGACAAAGGTATGACTCATCATATTAATGCTGTCGGGTTGCCAAAAGGGAACGGACAAGTTGAGCGCTACAATAGAACCATTCTTACGTCCCTGGCAACCCTGGGTGCTAATTTAGACGACGACCTCTAGGAAAGCAATATCAGCAACATTCAATTGGGTTTAAACGGAACCTATAATAAAGCCATAGGAACAAGTCCCAGCGAAGCTCTTATGGGCTTTCGAGTCCGTTTAAACTTGGCTTTAGAAATAAGAGAAAACATCCCTGTCGACGTAAGTGATATAAGGAGAAAAATTACGTCCAGAGTGGAATTTCTACAGGAAGAGCAGAAGGAACGTTTCGACTCGGTACGCTGTCCCCTATCAAAGTGTCAGATATGCTCTGACAAATTTGAAATTTGCCGCTCTTATCACGTGACTCGAGTGTGTCACTCGAGCCGAAGCATTGGATGCCATGATTGCGCAGCCGCTACTTTTCGACGCTCACACAGGAACCGATGGTCCCCGAGGGGATCACTCGAGAATACCTGTTTGACCAAGTCGACCGTATTTAGTGTGGCGGGAAAATTAAACTTTTATTGGAGACTCTAACAAAAGTATCAATTAGGCGATTTAGTTATGCTCCGCATAACAACAACACCAGCCACCGGGTCAAGTCAAAAATTACTTCCTAAATGGAAAGGACCATTCAGGGTATTACAAATTTTGGAAAGCGACCGTTATGAGGTCCGAGACATCCAGGGCATGCAACGTTCCAGCAAACCCTATTGTGGGATCTCACGGATAGAGAACATGAAGCCCTGGATTCACTTCATAAATGATGATTAATCGGAAGGTGAGTAGGGACGGATCCGTGTGATGAGTCAGGATTGTACCCGAGTATATTGCAATCGCACTCCATTTTCTCCTGATGACTCATGATGTGATCCCCTTGTAGTACTTGAACCACGTAGTGGGAGAAATAAGCTTCAGTTTCGGCAATGACCTCCTCATTCGAGCCAAATTTTTTTCCCTTTAGCATTTTTTTGAGATCAGCAAAGAGCCAGTAGTCGCTGGGGGCTAAATCTGGTGAATACGGTTGCTAAATTTTGCCATTGTTTTCATGGACTTGTGGCATGGTGCATTGTCTTGGTGAAAAAGGATTTTTTTCTTCTTCATGTGCGGTCGTTTTGCTGCGATCTCCTCCTTCAAACGTACCAACAAGTCAATATAATAATCACTGTTGATCGATTTACCTTTTTCCAGGTAGTCAATGAAAACCACGCCATGTGTATCCCAAAAAACAGACACCATGACTTTGTCAGCAGACTGCTGCTTTTGGACGCTTTGGGCGGCTTTCGCCAGCCATGCGCCATTCAGATGATTGCCGATTCGACTCCGGAGTGAAATGATGTGTCCATGTTTCATCCAAGGTCACGTATCGACGCAGGAAAACCTTTTTGTTGTGATTAAATAGCGATAAACAGCTCTCTGAATCGTCGACTCGTTGCTGTTTTTGTTCCACTGAAAGCAATTTCATGAAGGATTGTAAATACGCTTCCAGATGATATCTGTGTCATTTTTGCAATCTCACGGACCTTCACTTTACCCGAACGTTCCGCATCGTTTGTGTTCGTACAACCACGTTTAAACTCAGCATACCAACGACAAATCGTTGGTTTTGATGGAGAGGAGTCCGGGTAACGTTTCTCAAGCCATTGTTGGGCTTCTACGGTGTTTTTACCCATTATAAAACAATGTTTTATCAACACGCGAAACTCGCTTATTTCCATTTCTCTAGGGAAATGTGGCCAGTTTGGTACTACGAGCACCATCTCTGGGTTAGTCTCGGAATTTATTGAACGATGTAGTATATAACAAGCAAGCGGTTTTGTAATTAATAAATTTTTTAGAAATTCGCATTACGAAACTTAACATACGCGATGCTTTCTTACATATCTCATCAGTATGTGGTTCGAAGGTCAATCCTATATCAAATAGAACACTTAGGTCCTTAACAACATCTACACGCTTTATGGGTTTTCATGTATGCTATAAATATGTGTGCTAGCTGGTGATCCCTTTTCAAACGAAATAACAGAGCATTCCTCGACATTTAAAGTTAATAAGTTGTTGCTGAACCATTCAGTTACGCTATTGATATCTATTTGTAGTTTATTGCGATCATCGCTACACTTTATTTTCTTTGACAGTTTGAGGTCATCAGCAAACATTTTTGGATCAGCATATTTCACAACATTAGAAAGATCATTAACAAACACGTTGAATAACAAGGCTCCACAGTGAGAGGCACGCCGCTTTTAACACTCATAAACGTCGATGTCGAATTATTTACTTTAACTGCAAATTTTCGATCATCTAAAAAGGATTGCAATCAGCGCACAATTTTGTCACTTAATCCATAGTCTTTAACCTTTCTCAATAATAATACGTGATTCACTGAATCAAAGGTGGAAAACAAATCAGTGTAGATAGTGTCAACGGTACAACCTTCTTCGAAGCCATCGACAATACTCTCGACATGTGTAACCAGATTAGTAACCGTAGATCTTTTTGACACATAACCGTGTTGGTTTATATTTATTAATGGCATAAAAAACGTAGATAATTGTTCAGTTATTAAGGAATCAAAAATCTTTGCAAAGAGAGACACCTTGGAGATTGGTCTATAGTTTTTGACATTTGTGCGATCACCTTTTTTGAAGATAGGTATAATGGTCTGTAATTTCCACACGGAAGGAAATTTGGATTCATTGATCGATCTAGTAAATAAGACATGAACGGGTTTTAACAGATCAAAGGCAGCTCGTTTTATGAAAATAGCAGGAATATCATCGATACCAGTCCCGAGTGTTTCGCGTATAGATGACATATGTAATAAAACAGATGCTCGATCAATCGTTAATTCATTTAAAGTTTGATGTGAATCCTCAATTTTAGTGCATATATGTAGTCGTTGCAATTATTGAATTTAGATGAGAAACAATTAGCAAGGAGTTCTGATATTTTATCATTGGTGTCAGCACTTACTCCATCCAAGGTCATCAATCCTGGAAAAGTTTCCGATTTATGATTATTAACATATTTCCAAAAATATTTTGGATTTGACCTGATGTTTGACTCAACATTCTTATAAAATTTAGCATGTGCTGTCTTGCACAACTTATTACAATATGACCTTTGGTTTTTAAATGCTTGGTATGAAGAATGTGACCTATTACATTTGTAAATACTGTGTAATTATTTTTTTTTTATTTCTTTCAAAATTGTTCTGTTCATCCACGGAGGTAGGTTAGTATTTTTATTACGTAACGGCACACATTTCCTGTGGGAGATGGGTGGTNCTGAAGTTCTCGTAGCTCTGTGGTAAGCCCTTTAGTATCAGGACTACCAGCATATCATTAGGTACTTCGACTTTCAATTCGACTCAATTTTCGACGATCTATCCATATTCATTTTTGAGGTTAGGTACGCCACGCAGTCACTCGCTGAATTTATTTATTTTTATATTTTCGCACGGCTTTTTCACAATTCTTATTTAATTTATTTTATTTATGCACTTTACTCGCCACTGGGCCCACAACCTGTGGGAGATGCGTGGTTGTAGGATAAATAATTAATAAAGAATTAGTTTGTGAAAAAGAAAGAAAGATTAGATATATTCTATATGACGTGTACAGAGAGAGTTAGTTATATATATGTATATAGAATCGGCGTGTCGTTAGTCGGCTCCGGTGACGTCGTGGTAACCATCCAATTCTCTGAGCTCGCGCTGGTGTCGCGCGCGGTAATATTCAAGTGTGTGAGTGAGCATTACTATTTTCCACAAATATTTCTTAAAGCCGATTTCTAAACCGTTTGTAAAAAAGATATATATATTCTATATGACATGTACAGAGAGAGTTGGTTATGTATGTGTATATAGAATCGGCGTGTCGTTAGTCGGCGGTGGCTTCGGTGACGTCGTGGTAGGCATCCAATTCTCTGAGCTCGCGCTGATGTCGCACACGGTAATATTCAAGTGTGTGAGTGAGTATTACTATTTACCACATTTCCTAATTATCATTTTCAATTTATCGTAAAACTTATCAACAACAGTGTCTGGGCTAAATGATGTGTCGCTAATAAATAACCAATTAACATCATGTAGTTTACTATCAATAATAGTATTATAATTACCAGAATAAAATTTGTAGCTATTCGTTAGGTTTTTATCATCATTAACACTGTTTCAGTCTAATTTTTTTTTCTGAACAGATAACATCATCAAAAGAAACATCGTAATTACAGCCACTAAGCTGCCTATATTTTCCAAAACGTTTTTCCAATTATGCAGTAGTAAATCTTCCTGGCAAAATGTAATTTACATTTAGTTTTGTAAAAACGTATTCAATAATTTCTAGCAAAACTATGGTGCTTTGATGAAGGGCATCATGAGTTTCATTTGTCAAACATCCGTTATTATTATCTATGTGTTTCCAATCATTTAACCAATTTAGAATTTTTTTTTTAAAATACTCTAAAATCATCACCAATGTAAGTGGTTATAGGTTTAGAAAATTCGTTCAATTTAATATTGCCTTTTATAGTACAGATGTTATTTACGGTTCCATGATTTTTCATCCCCCGACATAATATCCCCGTGACAATATATCTCCAGACTAAATATCCCTAGACAAAATATCCCCCCCCCCCTAACCTAAAAATCGCTATAAGAAATTTTTTCCAATATTTTATTCAACCTTACCTAACCTAACCTAACCCTGTCAAATTTGCGCCTTGCTACCTTGCCGTACGTTCCGTTCCTTACCAACCACACCTCACATGATCAAACATAATACAATCCAACCCAAGTCCATCCAGCGCAACCTAACCTAACCTAACCTAACCCGGTCAAACTTGCGCCATGCCACCTTATCGTACGTTCCATTCCTTACAGTAGCCTAACACGACCCCAAAAAACGTTCCCCATCCCTCATCGGCATATCCCCGGCGGATTTAGCCGATCGTTCATTTTTTTTTATTGTAATGTATTCTAAACAAATAATGTGATACTCGTCGTCGATGGCAATGCGGTGCCGTGCAGAAACGTTGCATGATACGCGAACGAGTGGGAATTAATTATGATTCGAATAATAAATTGAACTATTTGCGAAGTATTGCCAAAATGATATCATTTAATAATTAAAAGTGACGGTTTTTGTTTGTTAGTCGTCAATGTAGTAACTATAAATATTATATTTTTATCAGCTCTAATATTGAATATCAATGTGCTAAAAAAATGACACCAAATAATTGTTATTGTATCAAAGAATATAAAGTAAATTTAACTAGTTAATAATAACTATTGGAACCATGGAAAAATCATGGCACCAATATATATGCTAGTATATTTATTTGATTATCGATTTAATGACATACGTGGGTGGATTGATAAGTTTCCGGCCTAACCAAGAGATGACGCCACTAGGCCTACCTTGAGGTGACATTCTATAGTACCATCCTTGGATAGCTTGTAGCTATAGTTTCAGCCCGATCTCCTTGCTA
>NW_020438927.1:1279673-1294954 GCF_000699045.2 Agrilus planipennis
CTCCATATTGAAAATCTTTTAAAGCAGCTATCGTAGAATGATGAAATAAATTATCAGCCAAATAAACTTTTTGTTTTTCAAAACTGTTCGGATATAAACTCTTATAATTTATTTTATAAGCTTTCTTTACAACAGAATTACTTTCAGATTCGTAAATATCACGAATATTTTTTAGTTTTGCCAATTTTACCACTTTTGTATTAAAATAAGAAAAAGCAAATCTATTATCCAAATTATCCGAAGAACCAACTGAATTTTATAGAAGTGTTTTAAACATTGATCTATTTATTCTATGGTTATCTGTAATTATAGCCAAGACTTCAAAACCACATTTTTGAATGAAATCAATTACCTTAAGCGTGAGAAAAATCATTTCATTGCCGGTTATATTACATACAGGTACTAATTTAACTATTTCCGAAAAACTTCCAAATGGAGAAGAAATCATATACGCCAAAATTGTTTTCGCTAAATCATTTTTATTACATACATACCCCACTACATTTTCAGCCCTATAATTCAATTTTGAAGCCACGTAAATTTCATAAATTAACGGTACTACAACTTTTTCATTACTTGATAAACAATGACATATATTTCCTAAATACTTCTCATTACTGCAGTTATTCTGCGGTGATATTAACAAATTTGAGGACAAATGTTGCAAATATTTTTTATTTGATAAATTAAAAAAATTTTTTGTAATATACGTAGAGGAGGACTGAGAATAAATTGCAAACGACATAATAATAGTGGCTGTTTTTTTATTTCGAATTTGTTTGATTTAATCAAGTAATATTTCAAGATTCTTAGCAAAAGTAAAATACTCCGACTATTCATTATTTGCAACAATAAATGACTGATTCAATTATTCCAAACATACATCTAAATGCTTATGAAAAGGATGTTCTGAATTTTCACTTTCGTTTTTATAGAAATCATATCTAGCCAGCAAATTTTCTAACTGAGACCATCTCCATATTTTCATATCAACAGGTAGCAACCACCTTAAGTCATTGAAATCTAATTTTGTATCATTAATTATAACGTCTACTTTCATACTTTCGTCAATAATTATTATTTGAGAATTAAGTACCAAAATTTTATTTTCAAAGTTTAAATTATGAAATTTTAGATTTTGAAAATTTAATATTCCAACGTTCGGACATTTGAATATTTTTGGAATAATGATTAATTAATTCTGAAGAATATTTAATGATTTTCAAAATTTTGTATTTTAACAGCTTGATTTTCTAATATTTTTTTTGTCTGCGTTCTTCAGGATTTCTACGAGGTGTTATTTCTGGTATCGAAAAATTTGGGTAAATTTGAAAAACGACGAGAAACTGCATTCTCTCGTAATTTTGGATATCTCAAAGGCACATNTTCTCATACACTGATAGCTTGGGCAGCGGATCTTACAAACGTAATTTCACAATTGAATGTTAAAAAACAGGTAATTCGTAATATTTTTTATAATTTATTAATTTTAAAAACAATTGTCCGACTTCAGGTGTTTGATTTAATGAAGGGTAATCAAATTTTTTTAGAAGCAAAAAAGATTTACTAATAACCAATTTAGGCGATTCATACCTAAAAAAACACAATAGAGAACGCATTGCATACGCTTGCAGTATGATGACAAAACTTTCGCGATTGCTATTAGATTTCCGTAAAATTTGTAATAATCATGTTGTGCACCTTAAGGATTTATTACATCCCAAAAATTTTGACGGGGTAGTATCTGCTGCAAAAAACATTTCAAGGTATGATGCCTTGGCAAAAACATAAACTCGCCCAGTCTTGCAATGCATTTGGGTCATCATCATAAGGTCGTCAATCCTAACTGGTTGGACACGTACATCTACTCTTTCCTGTCCTGAGCTAAACATCTCATTTCCCTAAAACTAGAACAACCCACATCCTTAACTAT
Source organism: Agrilus planipennis (assembly GCF_000699045.2). Taxonomy (NCBI): domain Eukaryota; kingdom Metazoa; phylum Arthropoda; class Insecta; order Coleoptera; family Buprestidae; genus Agrilus; species Agrilus planipennis. The sequence goes on from NW_020438927.1 coordinate 1,281,607, forward strand.
TTGCAAACAGTAATCTAACCTAGTTCTGCCATGTCTCTGACTAAACCTTCATGCCTGAGAAGGTGCCCTATCAACCGATCTCGCCTATTTCTTATTGACTTTCATAAAGTTCTCCTATTATTTCTAATACCTCTTTCTTTCTAACGTTTTCTACCCACATTATCCCCATCTTTCGCCTATAACACCACATTTCGAAGGCTTCTAACCTTTTCTTTTCCGCCGTGCCCACTGTCCATGTTTCGCACCTGTAAAACGCCGCGCTCCAAACATACACCTTCAACAACCTTTTTTGAATTTGTAAATCAACCGTTCGCGAGCATAAAAGTGACTCCTTTTTATTAAAGGCGACACGATCCTGCGCTATCCTCTGCTTTATATCCCTACTACTCTTTCCGTTCTGACTTCCTAGATACCTAAAATCAGCCACTTCTTGTAATTTTTCGTCTTCTATCTTTATATTCGCTCTTTCCCAACTTCTTCTTCCCCTGCATACCAATATTTTAGTTTTACTTTTATATTTATTTTCATACAGTACTGATATGTCAGTACCGTTTCTATTTTATTTAAAGCTATCTCTAGGCCCGCCTTGCTGGATGCTATTACTGCTATATCATCTGCAAATCTAAGCATAGCAATCTTTTGCCCATGTACATCTATCCCTACAGTTGTACTGTCTTTAATGATGTTGATCGCGCCTTCGATGTATAGATTAAAAAGTAGCGGTGACAGTGTGCGTCCCTGTCTGACTCCCTTCCTAATATTTACTTCTCTACGTTGCAGACCTAGCTCTATAACTGCCTGTTGCTCATTATACAAACTATGTATCACTCTTTTATCATTGTAACTCATCCCTACATTTTTAAGTATATTTAACATCATGTCCNATCCCTACATTTTTAAGTATAAAATTATAAAATAAAAACATTGATACAGTAAGAAACATTATGTTGCGGAAATAAAACGAATTGAAATCGCTAATCATGCTCTACATTAGCCAAGGAGGACAAGCCAAGGTTATCCATCTTTTTCGCTAGGGCGCGAAATTCGCAGGCTGGCCGATTGTTACGAATCAAACAACGTCTGATACAAATAAACAATAACAATTCTCGGGAACCTGATAATTCTAGAAAAAGTGTTAACAAAAAAATACAAAAGAGTAGTAATAGTGGAAAGAGATCTACAGCTGTAGTAATACTAATACCAGACGTGCTACGAGACTTTATAAACATTTTGCCAAAAAATAGGAATAAATATATTTTATTCGACAATGAATATGTTTTTGCAACTCCAAATGATACAATCAAATGGAGAAAAGGGGACGTGGCTACAAGAAATCTTACAAATTGGGAAAGTAAATCGCAACAGTCATGTAAATTCTAAATTTGACTAAAGGTAAGATTAGACAATTTTCCGATTTCGTTGCTCACACATTAAAAACACATGAAGAATTTTAGAAGGGAGTATTTAGAGTGTACCATATCAAATAGGATGTATATTTTAATTGAAGAATTAAGGCATAACAAAGAAAACTATTTATTTAGAGATTTAATGGCTAAATAAATACGCATTTCATTTTTTTTCAACTTTTGATTACGAAAGTATACATTAACGAAATTTCTTCAGACTGTTGCACAAACTCCTATATATTCAGAGAAAATTACAGAGTATGAAGGTACCATCGACATATATATACCAATGGACGTGCCTTAGTCGTATCATCATCATCATAAGGTCGTCAGTCCTAAGACTGGTTGGACACGCACCTCCACTCTTTCCTATCCTGAGCTAATATTCGCATTTCCCTAAAACTAGAACAACCCACATCCTTAACTGTTTGCGAACAGTAATCAAATCTAGGTCTACCTCTACCCCTCCTAACTTCTGTTTCTGCCATTAATATGTCTCTGACTAAACCTTCATGCCTGAGAAGGTGTCTATCTCGCCTATTTCTTATCACTAATGCCTACTATATCTAATTCTAATCTACTCATCTCTACTTGTAAATTCTCCAATTTCCCTACTTGCCTCATTGTCCTAACATTCCACGCTCCGACTCGGGAAATATTGCACCTAACCCTATTGCACTTATTAATGACATCCCCCGAGGTAGTCCCCGCCCGAACATCCCAATGGGGGACTAGTTTACGTCAGGAGTGCTTTACCCCAGAGGACGCCATCATTTAATTTTTAACGTGCCTTTTTTTTTGGGGATCATAATGTGGTGGTTTCCCGTTGCCTTCCACATCGCAGTATTGTTTATTGTTATTTAATAAATAGTGGATACATTTTCAAATTTCCTCTATTTGACGAATCACTTGCTATTGAAAAATAGTGACTTGTTCTTAAATTACTGAGAAGACATTCTTGCCTAGCCGGCCCTAAAACATTTTCAGCAATACTGCTCGCTTTTGTTCTTCCGCATGATACTTTTTTCGTAATCACTGAGTCAGAAAACATGGCAACGTTCATTTTATGCCCACAGTCTTGACTATTTTAACTGTGATGATGTTTGATACCATGGAAAGTTGAAGTAACTTCAGCAGCAGTAATTAAATCCTCTTCTTTACTGTTTTTAGCTAAAACGAAAAAGACGTGATGCCTTGATTTTCTTTGGCGTTCCTAATAAATGTTTGATGCTTCGAAGATTTTGCTTATTATTTTACAGATCCAAAACCGTCAAACTTGACCGAAAATAAATGCTGACATATGCTATATTTTGCTGTGAACTCGCTTTCTTTCGATAACCACGTAGGGGAAGGGGGGCATGATAAGGTAGCTAAGGGAAATAATAAAAATACAGCTCAATCATTATGTTTATTGGCCTCATTAATTTATGGCACGTTATGTCATTAATCTAACTATGATTTGGCACAGTCTTTGGAGAATCAACATATCACATTTTTTAATAATTAATAATTAATAGGAACATTATAAAAAACCATCTTGCCCCATACTATGGGGTATGATGGGGTAACGAAATTGGGGCATGATGGGACAAGCTAGTCCTTCTCACAAAACAAACAAATATGTATTTCTTCCGGATCTTCATCGTCCACTCCAGCACAAGCGTTGTGAGCCCAACGTCCACAGAGCTGGCAGCCTACCCAAGGTTCTGATGATGTCAAATAATTGTTGTTTACATCATTACAATAGGTATAAGCATATGGCATCTTCATCATCGCTCTTGTGTTGTTTGGCTGAGGGTTTAGTCTTTTGTTTGTTTTTATGATTCTTTTTGAGGCGAGGATCATTAGGATTGGATGTTTTTCCCGGCTTTTTCAGATTTTCCAGCTCGTTTTTATAAGGAGTTGAAGTTATTATGGCTGTTTTTCCTCGGCGGTATTGTTTCCTTTTTTCAGTTCGTTGAACAGAAGGAATTGGCAAAATATCACCTGGGGATGCATTGCTGAAGCTAGAAGTCAGATCACGGCATGCTGCACGAATGGAAGGTTCAGGATAATAAGAACATCCAGGTTCAGGTTCACGGATGGGTGTTTTATCCATTCTTGGTGTGACATGTTCGTAACATTCGGTGATTAACTCTGTTCTAGGTGAAGTGGAAGGTGTAGCTTCAGGTTCTGCTGCAACAGTTTCAGTATGAGAAGTTGTCACGACTGTTGAAGATACAGTTGTGACTGTTGTTGTTGAAGACAGATATGGCACTGCTCCAGATTGAAGAGATTCGGGTTCTGATCCTCTTTGTTGTTCCACATTCGATGAGTCTGCAATATTTATGTTCGTAGTTTCCGCAGAAATGAAATCAGCATCAGTAAAGTTATTCAGGTTATAGGGCCATATACCACATTTTCTAAATGCGTTAATAGCTGTGGACATTGTAGCCGCCTGAAGGTATGCATTACCAAATATTTCACTTATCTGGAATACAGTTACCACACGTCCAGGATGTGATCTCAACCAACCTGTAACTGCATGATCGTAATAAGTGCTGAGTGGCTTCATAAATGCTACATCTGCAGGCTGCAATCTGTGTGTGCAATGGGGGGGAAAGCAAAGTATAATTACTCCATTTTTACGAGCTAGATCAATCACCTCCAAATTTTTAGTATGACTCACATGACCATCTAGAAGCAGCAATACATGGTTAGTAGGAGTAGCTCCGGAAAATTTTATGAAATTTTTAAACCAAGTCAAAAATATTTCTGATGTTATCCAGCCTCGAGGATTACAAACTGCTGTAGTACCTGGTGGAGCAGCATCTAAAAGTTCTGGCTTCATTCGTTGTCTTGGAAAAATCATCAGTGGGGGCATGTAGGTTCCAGCAGCGTTAAAACATATTTCTACAGTGATAGTCTGTCCTCGTTCAGCAGATGATAACGAACCCACTTGTTTTCGTCCTTTCATAGCTAATATTTTGCTCTTGGTTTTAGACACAACGGATATTCCTGTTTCATCACAGTTATATATTTTGTCAGGGGTCAATTCATACTTATCATAAATATCTCCGAGCAACTGATAGAATTTACTTACGGCCACTTTATTGAACCCCATTGCTCTTGCTGCTGACGTGGCTTCAGGTTTGCGAATTGATAAATTTTGATGACGTTTCAAAAAACCCTTAAGCCAATCAACACCTGCCATTTCTTTATCAGTGTTAAAATTGTGTGCCTTTCCATTTTTAACTGCCAATTGATATGCTAGACGTCTCAGTTCGATAGTTGTTAGTCCAAAAAGACGCTCTTCCATATATTTCAGATATGCTTCTATTTCACCTTCTTCTTTAGTTGTAAAGATAGATTTTTTCGGACCTAAAGGTAAACCAATGGTAACTTCACCCCCTTCCTTCATTTTCTTAACATATCGCTCTAAAGTAGTCTGAGGCACTGCGTATGCAGAAGCAGCTTTTTTGTATCCCATCTCTCTGCTCAAAACTTTATCTATAGCTATTTTCATGGAATCTTTCGACCACTCTCCTCTTTTGGTTTTTTTTTTTGTAAGTACGTACCATGATTGTACCTAAAAAAATAATAAATTAATGTTATTTTTTAATGCTTTGGCTCTAATAAGGTATTCTGTAAGTCTAAGGATTAAGAAACTTAACCAATACCCCATCATGCCCCAATGCCCCATCATACCCCACACCCAATACCCCATCTTGCCTCATAAGGTCGCTCTGGACAAAAAAAAAAACTAATAAAATGTTTGACGGATTCCTGCAAACAACACACTTTAACAAAATAAACAACACTAGTAACCGAAGATCAAAAAGATATAAATGGGGTGATCATAATTACCTTAAAATGTTGACGTTTAACCTCACAAAAAATTAGATCGACGAAACACTAAACCAGTTTTTCGTTTGTGGACACAAGACGCGTGCACTCCCGCTCACAGTTTCTCTCGCACTAACCGTCGGTTGAATGAGGCTTCCTATTGGCTTATTGTTTTACATTCACAAACGTCTACTTTCTTCTATGTGTGCGGTACCCCGTCTTACCTCGCTACCCCGTCATGCCCCCCCTTCCCCTATATTGTTTTAACCACAGGTCATTAAAAGAACAATAGTACTTTTTTTCTTTGTGCCTGTACTACTCTCATCTCCCGAGTTTTCACGATCCATTTTTCTCAAATTACTTATTGCCTCTCGTTAGCGTAATACTTACTTAATGATTTCAGTTAGACTGACAAGCTGTGGCGCGTTTGTCTCTTGCTCTCAGTGAGAACAAAAGACATATGCGCCACACCCGCTCCACCAGTGTTCACAGCCTGAATCGAGGCAAGTATCTCAATATAATCTATATTTTCGAGAACAGCTTTATAACATTTTACATACAATCTTCAAATTATAAAATATCAAAATCTTACAATCTTAAACTTATCATTGGTATTATATTCCCTTCAAATCATTGTTATTCTTATTTAAAACTTCTCATTTGGTATTCGAATACTGTCAAATTCATCCACATCTATATCACAATACAAATCATAGATTTTTTGGTCTGTAGATTCTGATGTAGTTTTCTTTTTGTACATTAAAGATTTATTCATTCGACTATACTCACTTTGAGATGGTTCATATGTAGTGCAGTCAGTGTTGTTATGCTTTATTCTTTGTTTAGCTAAAGAATCCCATTGAGAGTAGTAACTACCATTTTATTGCGAGTCTTGTTTTTAATTAAATTGATGTGACTAAATATACGTTCACTGTCAGCATTCGAATGTGGAAGTGAAATTACATTTAGCACAAGTTTGGAGGTGTTTTTAAAAGTCATTCCCTGATCATCTTCTCCAAGTCCATCAAATTTGCCCAAATTTCCCGGAAGCTCAAAATATGGTAATTAACGCCATTCATCGTCGATTAATTGATGTTGATTGTTTGAGGTAATACGAGGCAAAGCCTCCATCAATGGCAGCAAATTTGGAATTGCAAGTCTTGTCTTTTTTAACATTGTGTTAACATTTATTTTACTTTCTGTATTATTACACAGATTATAAAATTTTGCTGTAACTGGTACACATGACATGTACTGTTCATTTCAAGAAGTTGGAGATATGTCCCTTCCCTTTATTAGGATGCGCCGTAGCATAATTCCAAAAATCATATTTGTCTGCGGAGCTCATTTCTCCACCGATAATCGAGCGAGAACTAGACAAAAGTGTACAGAACCATTTGCAAAATTATTTAAACTGCCATTTAAAATTTAAGAATATGCTTTATTTAGCCAAAAATAATAACAAGTGGATTAACTTAACGTTCTATACACCTATAAAACCTTTGCTTTGTTTTCTATTGTTAATTTATATACATTTTTGTTTTAAGAAATTGCGAAACATTTTCGTCTAGTACTGTACAGTTCTAGCCGATCTCCTAAGACCGCCCATCGAGAGCTCTGCCCGTTCAAGCTTGTTGAATAAAGTATTCGNACCTAGTAATACCGATACCCTTATCGTTTCTTCGCTAACTACATACAAAGGAATATTTTCTTCTACTCTTTCATATAAAGTAACCCTAGCGTTTACAATACCCAAAATATTTATCGGAGAGTTGTTTATCCCTGTATAATTTGGAATCACTGACTGACTATGCTTTATTGAACCTTTCTCAACAAATCGTTCTTTAATCAAACTAATAGGACTACCAGTATCTAATTGCGTATCTAAATCTAGTATGCGCTTAACACTACAATCATTAATTTCTATTGTTACAATCTCACGACATTCCTCATGCGATGCTGGCTCTTCGTATACGTTGCTGACCTGATGTTGATTCTCTTCCTTCACTCTTGTACCTTTATCTTCTTTCTTGGTCAATGGACAATTTCTCATAAGATGACCCGTCTCGTTACAATTGAAACAAGCTCCTTTTCCTCTTGATCCATTTCTGCAATCTCTTGCCATATGCCCCTTTCTATTGCAAATGTAGCATTTGATTATATGTCTTTGGCCTTTATCATCACTCTTTGATGTACCAGCTTCCATAGCTTTCTGTTCTTCTGATTTATTTTCTGACACCCTACGATCAAACTTTCGATTTGGAATATCTTTCTTATGCTTTGGCTCCACATATAAGTTTAAACCTCTAAAGGCTAATAGCAATTCAGACTTTTTCTTCACGCGCAACATACGAGCTTGATTACGAAGTGCACGTTCTGAAATACCCTCAATCAAATATTCAATTAATTCCTCTTCATCATCAACTGGGACTTTGTTCGCTAAGATTGTTTTGTCATAGTAATAATCATCGAACGTTTCACTAGTTTGCCATTTACGATTCTCAAACTCTTTTTTTCGTTGTAATTTCGTTGGACTATGATCAAAGAATTCTTTCATTGTCTTTAACAATTCCTCACTGCTTAACTCCCTATGTTCTGATTTGGAATGGAACCAAGTTGAGGCTTTACCTTTTAGTTTGCTACTAATTAATAATTTCAGCAAATCATCATCTAGTGCAAATACTCTTTTTAAATAACGAACTTGCTTTTCCCATTCAATAAACTCTACACCACCATCGTAATCTTTCAAGGACTCACTTATAGCCTTGAGGCTGGCTTTCGGAGCCACTGGCATCTCAAACTGTTCATACCTGTTCCCTATTGCATATTCTCGTTGCATTAACTCTCGTTCCCTTTCCAACAAAGAAATTTTGTCTTCCATGAATTGACGTTCTCTTCTCAACAATTCAAGCTCCCTTCTGATGAGCCTGTTACCTTCCTCACTTTCTGGTACAGTTTCACCCTGAACTCGTCCTGTTGCGTCCTCTTCCGACACAGTACCTCTACTTTGTTCTTCTAAGGATGAACGACTAATTCCCATATTTCGATTCATTTCACTTGTTACCAATTCATTACTCTGCTGTCTAGAAGTCATCCATATTCCCTCAGGATCTGCTTCCATCAATCGCATCATAAGCTCATTTTTATTTCCTGTAGTGGATAAACCCAGCTTACGTAATTGCTCTTTTAATTCCATCACCGTGAGTGCACTTGGATCACTCATTTTCACACTTTTGATATAAATCTTGAGTAATTGAACCACAAACAATGTAAATTCACTAGCAGTTATTACTTATTTTATCGAGAATTCAAGCCCTTTGTATTAATGACGTACACAACGACACATTTAACTCCTTCGATCCCACTTCTGATAATTGTAAGGGTTTTAAATGATGTCACACAAGACTAATAATTGTATGTATAATATTCTTTATTCAACTGCTATTTACATGGGTCCGCACCCTTTTGGACTTGCTCAACTACTGCCCTTGCACCTTCCCTCACTACACTACTTCGCATCACACCACACACTCGCTCCGCCTACTTATCATATACATATCTTTCTGAATTTGCGAAAACGTATTATATACTGTTCAGTTTACTCAACAGAATCTAATTATGAAATGTTTCACAACGTACGCGACATAGACAGATTCGACTTCACTACTTTAATTTGTAATAGTTTTTTATAACCCTTTTTGAACTGTTGCAATGTTGATGCTTTCTTATTAAATTTAAATTTTCTTTCTTGTTCAAATTTCATTTTTATCAGTAGACTGTAGAAAGAAGAAATAAACTAAACAATAGATAGTTTNCAGCAGAATGAACTGCATATCCTGAAATGTAAATTTTTAAGGAGTCATCATCTAAATCACAATTCATTAAATAACCGGAATTTAAAATTTCAATAATCTAACTTATGTCTAAGGGAGAATTTTCAACATTGTAAATGTACGAAATTGTGACGTACTATATATTCTTTAATCTTTCAATGATTATTAATGTCGATGATTCTCATGATATGGTGTAGGTATGTTTCAAGTTTATGCTTGTTCGCGATTGACGTATTCATACGGACACAACGCTCCAATTGTTTATGTCATTCATCTTCACCTCACCACCTACTTAGTCATAGTACCTACCGTAAGCACGCCGCATGGTGTAATTTAACATAATAAATTTTATATCACAGTGTGTCGAATTTTATTGAAAAAGAGTAAAGTTAGAGCGCGCAGTAAATTTCTGTTTCCTCAGTTTTTCGAAATTTGGTTTCTATGTCAGAAAATGAAAACGTATCCGTAAATTGTCTAAAGATATTTATTTATTTATTTATTCAGAAATTATACACAGGCTTAAACAAAATATAAAGAATATAGATGCTGGAGATGAATTTAGACACACTTTAGTTTTTCTTTTATATAGGTAAATATATTAACGAGTCTGATTTAAAATATTTTACATATGCACATATCTCATAATACACGATTCAGGATAGAACATTATATATGACCGGTCGCGGGTCTAGCAGGCTCAATAGTGCCTCCTTTCGAAAAATCCCCGGCCCCATTGTTTTGGTTTTGGTCACAATTCCAGATAAGCTGGCGTGCATGGGCCTGTTCTGCTTACATAATAAAAAAATATAGAGTATTAATATACTTCAGTTTACAAAATAGTTTAGGTAGCATAATTATTAGCTGTATAAAAGTAGCGTTGATCTTGAATGGGGAACAAAGTATGTATGGGATGTGTGCAATATAAAGATTTACAAAATCACTTCAATCGATCGCGTATCACAGATTTATATCTAGATATCGAGCAGTTTAATAGACACTCATTGATATCGCATTTTAATTCATTAAATTCATTACTTGATCTAGTGACAATAGATCCGTGAGAGTTATTTACCGATGCTATTTTAGGAATAAAGGTTGAACTCGTAACGATCTTGTTGGAGTTCTTATGTTAAACTTATTCACTAATTCGGAAATATCAATCAAGCCATTAAAAATTTTATAAAAAGATAGATAGTCGTTATACTTAAATTGAGATTTTAGTGAGATCATATCTAATTCAGTCATAATTTTACTATAGTCATGATCAAACAGATGGATTGGTTTACCAATACGAGCTGACAGAATACGCAAAAATCTAGGTTGAATATTTTCTAAGCAGTTAAACAAAACATTGGTCTTAGGAAACCAAATGCAAGAAGCATAGCATAAAATTGACTTCACATAGGTGTTAACACTTCGTTCAATAAGTCCAGAAACTAACAACGAAAACAACATTTTTTTTAAAAAATCATTTTTATTCAGCAATATAATCTCCTTTTAGAGTGTTAAAATCTTTCCAACATTTCTATACCATGTTTATAGAAGGATTTATCCTTTACTTCAAAATAGGCTTCAGTTTCGGCAATGACCTCCTCATTCGAGCCAAATTTTTTTCCCTTTTTTTGTTGATCGATTTACCTTTTTCCAGGTAGTCAATGAAAATCACACCATGTGTATCCCAAAAAACAGACGCCATGACCTTGCCAGCAGACTGCTGCGTTTTTGGACGCTTTGGGCGGCTTTCGCCAGCCATGCGCCACTCAGATGATTGCCGATTCGACTCCGGAGTGAGATGATGTATCCATGTTTCATCCATGGTCACGTATCGACGCAGGAAATCCTTTTTATTGCGAGTAAATAGCGATAAACAGCTCTCTGAATCGTCGACTCGTTGCTGTTTTTGTTCCACTGAAAGCAATCGCGGCACCCACTTGGAAAAAACCTTTTTCATGCTCAAATTTGGATTGTAAATACGCTTCCAGATGATATCTGTGTCATTTCTGCAATCTCACGGACCTTCACTTTGCGATTTCTCATTACGATTTTTAACACTTCACTCACATTTTCCGATGTAACGGCTTCCAATGGCCTACCCGAACGTTCCGCATCGTGTGTTCGTACGACCACGTTTAAACTCAGCATACCAACGACAAATCGTTGGTTTTGATGGAGAGGAGTCCGGGTAACATTTCTCAAGCCATTGCTGGGCTTCTACGGTGTTTTTACCCATTAAAAAACAATGTTTTATCAACACGCGAAACTCGCTTTTTTCCATTTTTCAAACAAATTACAAAGTGACTTTATTTTAACTTCGATAACTCAGCTGTTAGTGGTCCGATGGACGTGAAATTTTTACGTTTCATGTGAAGATTCATCTCGGGGTTAGTCTCGGGACTTATTGAACGATGTAGTATATAACAAGCAAGCGGTATTGTAATTAATATATTTTTTAGAATTTCGCATTACAAAACTTAACATACACGATGCTTTCTTACATATCTCATCACTATGTGATTTCGAAGGTCAATCCTTTAACAAATAGAACACCTAGGTCCTTAACAACATCAACACGCTTTATGGGTTTTCATGTATGCTATAAATATGTGTGTTAGCTGGTGATCCCTTCTCAAACGAAATAACAGAGCATTCCTCGACATTTAAAGTTAATAAGTTGTTGCTGAACCATTCAGTTACGCTATTGATATCTATTTGTAGTTTATTGCGATCATCGCTACACTTTATTTTCTTTGACAGTTTGAGGTCATCAGCAAACATTTTTGGATCAGCATATTTCACAACATTAGAAAGATCATTAACAAACACGTTGAATAACAAGGCTCCACAGTGAGAGGCACGCCGCTTTTAACACTCATAAACGTCGATGTCGAATTATTCACCCTAACTGCGGATTTTCTATCATCCAAAAAGGATTGCAACCAGCGCACAATTTTGTCGCCTAATCCATAGTTTTTAACCTTTCTCAATAATAATACGTGATTCACTGAATCAAAGGCAGAAGACAAATCAGTGTAGATAGTGTCAACGGTACAACCTTCTTCGAAGCCATCGACAATACTCTCGACATGTGTAACCAGATTAGTAACCTTAGATCTTTCTGACACATAACCGTGTTGGTTTATATTTATTAATGGCATAAAAATCGTGGATAATTGTTCAGTTATTAAGGAATCAAAAATCTTTGCAAAGAGAGACGCCTTGGAGATTGGTCTATAGTTTTTGACATTTGTGCGATCACCATTTTTGAAGATAGGTATAATGGTCTGTAATTTCCACACGGAAGGAAATTTGGATTCATTGATCGATCTAGTAAATAAGGCATGATCGGGTTTTAACAGACCAAAGGCAGCTCGTTTTATGAAAATAGCAGGAATATCATCGATACCAGTCCCAAGCGTTTCGCGTATAGATGACATATGTAATAAAACAGATGCTCAATCAATCGTTAATTCATTTAAAGCTTGATGTGAATCCTCAATTTTAGTGCATATGTAGTCGTTGCAATTATGAAATTTAGATGAGAAACAGTTAGCAAGGAGTTCTGATATTTTATCATTGGTGTCAGCACTTACTCCATCCAAGGTCATCAATCCTGGAAAAGTTTCCGATTTATGATTATTAACATATTTCCAAAAATATTTTGGATTTGACCTGATGTTTGACTCAACATTCTTATAAAATTTAGCATGTGCTGTCTTGCACAACTTATTACAATATGACCTTTGCTTTTTAAATGTTTGGTATGAAGAATGTGACCTATTACATTTGTAAATACTGTGTAAATATTTTTATTTCTTTCACAATTGTTCTGTTCATCCATGGAGATAGGTTAGTATTATTTTTATTACGTAACAGCACACATTCCCTAATTATCATTTTCAATTTATCGTAAAACTTATCAACAACAGTGTCTAGGCTAAATGATTTGTCGCTAATAAATGACCAATTAACATCATGTAGTTTACTATCAATAATAGTATTATAATTAGAAGAATAAAATTTGTAGCTATTCGTTAGGTTATTATCATCATTAACACTGTTTCAGTCTAATTTTTTTTTCTGAACAGATAACATCATCAAAAGAAACATCGTAATTACAGCCACTAAGCTGCCTATATTTTCCAAAACGTTTTTCCAATTATTCAGTAGTAAATTTTCCTGGCAAAATGTAATTTACATTTAGTTTTGTAAAAGCGTATTCAATAATTTCTAGCAAAACTATGGTGCTTTGATGAAGGGCATCATGAGTTTCATTTGTCAAACATC